>NC_142795.1:26930179-27098490 GCF_049724085.1 Artemia sp. Qi Xiang Cuo
CTAGGTACAGCGTAAAATGATGGCATACATATTTTTGTTTGTTGGCAGAGTCGTTAAAAAGCTAGTAACATTAATCGTTAGACGTAAACAGTCGCTAGAGTAGGTGGTCAAAATTATTTTCAACACTAAACCGGCCCAAAGCATACATTCTTGGAAAAGGTGTCAATTCACGGTTTAATGTCAAGATTTTTCAGTTTTTCCAAAAATTCTCAACTTTTCAGGTCTTTTAGGAACCTGAAGCATGTTGAAGGGTTCATTTCAAACTAGAACACCGTTAAATAAAAATATTCCTTATTTTGCACCTTCTTATGCTTAAATGTTTAGATATAAATTACATTTAAAGCTGATTTTCCTCAAATTAGAATATTTAAATGAAAATTTTACATCAGTACACAAATAATTTCCCGGTTCTTAAATAAGATAAAACCCATTTCTTCGCCAATCTTTGAAGAAACTTCAGTATTTTTTCTTCTATTCTATGTGCTCTTAGTACCGTAAGCGGAAAAAGATTCAACTGATAAACATAAAAATCGTAATTTTTTTTTTACAAAAATAAGATGTTCATTCTTTCGAAATTTTATTGTACTAAAATTAAAGGTTCAATTAGCTCTAATTTCAAATTAGTGCAAAGCTCTGAATGTTGCAGGTATGTTCAGATACCTGCAATATTCCGATGTTGCAGGTATCTACATGCCACATTGAAATTACCTAGTCTAGTAAGATCCTCAAGATCATACATTACATCAAGGCCCAGGCAATATTTAAATAGGTCAACCCCTGAGAACACCTGCAGCAGAGTGAAAAATTCTCAGCTAAGATATTGTGGTTTACGTGGCAAACGTCAATTATCAACAACACGATAGCTTTGACATAAACAAATTCAGTTTTACTTGAATAGTAAACCCATATCCACAACAAACTCCTCAAATATTGCTCCTCTCTAATTAAGGCCCCCCGGGCCCCCTTTGAACTAAAAATTGCTTTAGCAGACTTTTTGGTTAGGTAAGGGTATACTTGAGAACAAATAGAATTAGAAAATATTACATATTCCTGCAACTTACGATTTTTCAAATAAATTTACTTTTCAGGGACATATAAGTCAAGACCAATTCTATACTTCGCATAAACTCTATTGAGATCATGAACTAAGTATTAACAAGAACAAATACATGTTATTGCTTAGAATCTTTTTAGCCTTTCCCAAATTATCAACAAAATAACATTGAAATTTTACACCTCTGGTAAACTTACAGTAGTCTACATACAAGTTTATTTCTTCATATTTCCAACGACTAAAATGATACTGAGGGTAGTATTATAATACTAGACAAATTAAAATTACTTGGTTTTCAACCTGTGTTTGTTTCTTGATTAAAAGCCGTGCATTTTCAAACCGTTAATCCTAAGTCCCGTATCTTTGAAAGCATTGACTTAATGAATTATCTTATATTTTTAACCAATTAAATTACAAATTGTAGCTAATTAAATGATTACTTTTAACTCTTTAGCGTAGTCTGCCAGGTCTTTAGAGCTTTTCTTTTTAAATACTGAAACGAAAATTTACATTTTCCGAGTCAATTTATAGCTCACCTTTGTCCAATCTTGAACATGGCTTATATGCCACATCTCAAAATGAGTTATTGTACTCCCCAAACCACCAATGAATACTCATCCGCAGGGCACATTTGCAGGGACTTTTGAACTTCATAAGAAGTACGGGAAACCGAAAGTCACTGGCAATAAGAAATGCATCAGCATCTCTAGCTCAAATACTAAGTGCCATTAAGTTACGACCTTTTTACCGAAAATAAGTCCCATTATATGGTTACTACACAATATGGGGCATTTTGGACCCATTACCCCTTCTGGAATCTTAAAATTGTTATGATAATTACTATAATTTCGATATTTTTGAATTTTTCCCCTTTTTTCTGACGCTTTCCCTTTTTCCTGAAACATTGAGCCCCCCCCCCCCCAAAAAAACAACAACAACAAACGTTTGCATACGAATGTATTTCCAGGATTGTGTTTATTTAAATCATATAAAAAAAACTCTAAACGAAAACCTCTTCCAATTAGCAGATGCGCTAATCCTTTCTGACATGCGCTTAAGGATGATAGACTAAAAAAAGCGACAATTGACGTCACAAACTTAAACCATTGCAAATTTAAGCAACATTTTCAACACACAAGTATAAAATATGCATTATCTCTTTTTCTCGTCAGTTTGATCCACTGTTTCATGCGGATTGGTGAATTATGGTGGGCGATATTCTCTTTCTCTTTGGGCTTAAACCACTGTTTCATGCTTCACATTCGAAAAGACCATCTTTCAACCCCTTTAAATTAGGATTTAAGTATGTCATATGGTTACGAATATATTCAACACAACTATAGGCGTATCATCTTTACTGCTGACGCCACAAGACTTCCTATAAAAGCATGACAAAAGAAAAGAAAGAACTCCCCTTACCTCCCATCAGGGACCTTGTAACAACAGGAAGATTCCTAGAAAACTCTTCTAATATTTCTCTTTGTTGTTGCTGAGTCTCTGCATGCTCAAACGCAAAAGCGACGTCTGTTGGAGGTCTAAACTAAAAAAGTGAAATTTTAAAAACTATGGTTAAAAGAAAAACATTACTTAACAGTTACAAAAACTTTTCAGGAACTTCATCAATTTTTAGGAGCTGCAACACAGAAATAAACCTAACTTGCTTTACAAAACCTACTAATTTACCTCTTTGCTATACTTTTATGTCATTCGAGATATCAAAGACTGTAATCACGACGTTCCTCCTGGGTAATATGTTTATTTATCTATTCAGTTACGGAACTCTTTAAGTATTTCAGAATAAGCGTATGCAGAGAAACGTATTGGGGGGGGGGGGGGGTAGGGGGAGAGGAGGGTGTCATAGCCCAAGAAGATAGACAAATTATATGGAAAAACCAAGGAAAATTACGAAATCTTGACATATCGGTTTAGTGCGTGCTCGAAAGTTCCCCTTCTCCTCACTTGATTCTGTTAGAACTATGTATAAATGTTTACTTCTAGGCCTACCCGATTTTACCGTTTTTATTCTTGAGAAGTAATAGAAGAATTAGCAGAAAAATAACCAGTAAAAATTAGAAAAAAATTGTATTATTGATAGATCTACTATCAGCAATCAAAAAATGGGAGCAAAATTAAAGAAATTATTAAATAGACACCATTTAAGAAAGTAATACTCTAATTCTGGTTTTTCAGTTTAAAAGTAGTTTCTGTGATTAAGTATCTAAATATAAATTAAAACTAAATCAACACCAAATCCTTCATTTGAGCCGATTGGGGCATAAATCATTAGAGACAAGTTCTTATCAATCATGGAGGTGCAATCATTTCCACATATGTTTATGCAGTACACACATAAAAGACGTACCTCAATCATGTCTGATTAATATGATACTAACTACAAAACTAAACATTTAAATAACACAATATAAAGATTAAACATTTATATATACACAATACATTTAAATAAAAATAATTTTTGCTTGGGCTCGATGATATACTCAACTGAAGACAAATCATATGAGTAGTAAACTATATATATAAAAAAACAACATGTAAATATGTTTTATAATTTACCTCATGAGGAACCCTTGCAACTGGTGTGAAAATGGTCTGCCAATATGACCAGGAAAACATAATAAAGAATAAATGGTAGAATACCAGGTACAGCACTGAAAATATAGGAGTATCACAGAACACAATAAACTCAGGAAAATTAGACTTTTGGCAACCATACAACACCCCTTATAGAAATTTTAATAAGATATTCACCCCTTATAGATATTCTAATAAAAAAGAGAAAGAGAGAGAGAGAAAGAGAGAAAGAGAGAGAGAGAGAGAGAGAGAGAGAGAGAGAGAGAGATAGAGAGATAGAGAGAGATATGCAGCAATCATAAGGATATTTTAAAAATTAGAATCATTCTAGTATCTTCCGAAACATGAACACTAAATAAAATTAAAATAAGAAAGACTGAAGGAAAAAAATGAAGACTCTCAAACAATAAGTAAATTTGGACACAGTAAGAAAGTAGAATCACTGAAAAGATAAACATTTACAATTTTTGAAGTAATTTTTCAGTGAGGAATTCAAATAAAGAAGCTTAAAGCTACGAAAAAGAAAAACATACCAATAAAAACTACGAAAACACTTTAATATTTTGTTCATTTGCTTCAAGCCTATTCTAGCTTGGAAAAAAAACTTGCAACTAATTCTAAGATGTTTTAAAATCAATTGTAATATCTATTTATATTTTGTGTAATAATATAACATAAAATATATACTATAGTGGAATGTATTAAAATCATAGAACAACAACAGGCAAAACAACGGGAAATTAGTCTAAGAAAGTGAAATTTTTCAATATCTTAAATGATTTAAAACAGCCAAGGGCTGCCCTCAGCAAATCACATATAAAAATAAAACAAGACTTACAATACAATCATTAAAAACATAAAATGCAAATTTAATTTTTTAAAAATAGTTTTTAATGATTAACTTTTATTGTAAATCTTATTTTATTTTTATACGTGGTTTGCTGAGGACAGCCTTTGGATTTAGGGCGAAAATATTCATTTAATATTTACAAATTTTTCACAGTCTCAGATTAATTCCCCGTTGTTTTACCTGTTGTTATTTTCATGATGATAAGGCAGTGTGGCCCTTCTCGTTATTTATCATAGTAAAAAATATAATATAGTAGGCCTAAAACATGATATGTAATATATATTGTTCAGATATTCTAATGTTTAATATAAAAGAAACAAAAAATAGACTTACTTTTCTGTGCAGGACTTTCAACAGAAACTGAAAAACAGAACGAAAATATAGAATGTGTGACTGCTAAATATATCAACTAAAATACTGACACAAAGCCACATAAGCCCACATAGCAGATCTAATCATTTTTGATATACATAAATCTATCAAAAGAAGATCACTTTTTTTTTAGAATTTTAGTTTTTTCAGTAATGAAGCAAATTTTTATAGAGGAATCTAAGGTTTTGATAGTCCTGACAAAAACTAGTATAGAGAAATGTTTTATGTGAATATCTGGCATAATATAAGAAAAGTCAAATTAATTGAAAAAAGAACAAAATTCTGGATTTTTTAAAAAAAAGGAAAAGAACTATAAACAAGCAGTAAAACCACAGAGTTTAAAAAGCAAGAAAAATTTGGATTCATGAAGAAAGTCAAAGTACTGGAAAAAAAAACAGAGCAAAAAAGAAAAAAACAAATAGGGCTAAACACATTTAAAAAAAGATAACACCTGAACAAAAACCATCAATATAAAAGATAAGAGAAAAAAACAGAAAGTATTCATTTGGATTTCAGTAGATTTGACCTTCACAGATGGGAATGAAAGGATGAATAAGCGCAGACACTAGTAGTAACCACACATTTCTGCAAACAATAAAAACACAACATTATTCGTCTGAAAAACCTTGCATATTCACAGAGGCTACCAAACCTCAGATTATTTGGATGTGAATCCAATTTACCTTTCACATAAAATTTACTTTTAGGATTTATAGAAACTGCTTGCCAAAGGTATTTTTTTGCTAAAAAAAATGCCAAAGGCATTTTGAAAGGACCCTACAGATGGATCACTTGAAACTATATCTCTCTTTTGCTGATGCATTCATTCAGCATCTTAATTTTGAAATGACTCTACAGATGGATCACTTGAAACTACATCTTTCTTTTACAGATGCATTCATTCATTCATTCCTCATCTTAATTTTGAACTGAATCTACAGATGGATCACTTGAAACAACATCTTTCTTTTGAAGATTCATTCATTCATCTCTTATTCATTCATCATCTTAATTTTGAAATGAATACAGATGGATCACTTAAAACTACATCTTTCTGTTGCAGATGCATTCTTCATCTTTTATTAATTCATCATCTTAATTTTGAAATGACTCCACAGATGGATCACTTGAAACTACATCTTTCTTTTGTAGATGCATTCATTCATCTTTTATTCATTCATCATCTTAATTTTGAAACGACTCTACAGATCGATCACTTGAAACAAGATCTTTCTTTTGCAGATCCATTCATTCATCTCTTATTCATTCATTCATTCATCATCTTAATTTTGAAATGACTCTACAGATTGATCACTTGAAACAACATCTTTCTTTTGCACATGCATTCATTTATTCATTCCTCATCTTAATTTTGAAATGACTCTACAGATGGATCACTTGAAACTACATCTTTAATTTGCAGATGCACTCATTCATTCATTCATTCCTCATCTTAGTTTTGAAATGACTCTACAGATTGATCACTTGAAACTACAACTTTCTTTTGCAGATCCATTCATTCATCTTTTATTCATTCATCATCTTAATTTTGAAACGACTACAGATGGAACACTTGATACTATATCTTTCTTTTGAAGATGCATTCATTTATCTCTTATTCATTCATTCATTGATCGTTTTAATTTTGAAATGACTCTACAGATGGATTACATGAAACTACATCTTTCTTTTGCATACACATTCAATCATCTCTTATTCATTCATTCATTCATCACCATAATTTTGAAATGAATCTACGGATGGATCACTTGAAACTACATCTTGCTTTTACAGATGCAATCATTCGTTCATTCATTCCTTTTCTTAATTTTGAAATGAATCTACAGACGGATCACATGAAACTACATCTTTCTCTTGCTGATGCATTCATTCATCTCTTATTCATTCATTCATTCATCTTCTTAATCTTGAAATGACTCTATAGATGGATCACTTGACACCACATCTTTCTTTTGTAGATGCATTCATTCATTCATTCCTCATCTTAATTTTGAAATGATTCTACAGATGAATATTCATTCATTTATTCATTCATTCTCTTATTCATTCATTCATCTTAATTTTAAATTGACTCTACAGATGGATCACTTGAAACTACATCTTTCTTTTTCTGATGCATTCATTCATCTCTTATTCATTCATTCTTTCATTATATTAATTTTGAAATGACTCTACAGATGGATCACATGAAACTACATCTTTCTTTTGCAGATACATTCATTCATCTTTTGTTCATTCATTCATTCGTCATCTTAATTTAGAAATGACTCTATACATGGATCACTTGAAACTACATCTTTCTGTTGCAGATGCATTTATTCATCTCTTATTGATTCATCATCTTAATTTTGAAATGACCCTACAGATTGATCACTTGAAACTACATCTTTCTTTTGTAGATACATTCATTCATCTTTTATTCATTCATCATCTTATTTTTGAAACGACCCTACAGATGGATCACATGGAACAAGATCTTTCTTTTGCAGATCCATTTATTCATCTCTTATTGATTCATCATATTAATTTTGAAATGACCCTACAGATTGATCACATGAAACTACATCTTTCTTTTGCAGATACATTCATTTATTCATTCCTCATCTTAATTTTGAAATGACTCTAGAGATGGATCACTTGAAACTACATCTTTCATTTGCAGATGCACTCATTCATTCATTCATTCCTCATCTTAATTTTGAAATGACTCTACAGATTGATCACTTGAAACTACATCTTTCTTTTGCGGATGCATTCATTTATCTTTTATTCATTCATCATCTTAATTTTGAAATGACCCTACAGATGGATCACTTGAAACTACATCCTTCGTTTGCAGATGCATTTATTCAGCTCTTATTCATTCATTCATCTTAATTTTAAATTGACTCTAAAGATGGATCACTTGAAACTACATCTTTCTTTTTCTCATGCATTCATTTATTCATTCCTCATCTTAATTTTGAAATGACTCTAGAGATGGATCACTTGAAACTACATCTTTCATTTGCAGATGCACTCATTCATTCATTCATTCCTCATCTTAGTTTTGAAATGACTCTACAGATTGATCACTTGAAACTACATCTTTCTTTTGTAGATGCATTCATTCATCTTTTATTCATTCATCATCTTAATTTTGAAACGACTCTACAGATCGATCACTTGAAACTATATCTTTCTTTTGAAGATGCATTCATTTATCTCTTATTCATTCATTCATTGATTGTTTTAATTTTGAAATGACTCTACAGATGGATCACATGAAACTACATCTTTCTTTTGCATATACATTCAATCATCTCTTATTCATTCATTCATTCGTCACTTTAATTTTGAAATGAATCTACGGATGGATCACTTGAAACTACATCTTTCTTTTTCTGATGCATTCATTCATCTCTTATTCATTCATTCTTTCATTATATTAATTTTGAGATGACTCTACAGATGGATCACATGAAACTACATCTTTCTTTTGCAGATGCATTCATTCATCTTTTGTTCATTCATTCATTCGTCATCTTAATTTAGAAATGACTCTATTATACATGGATCACTTGAAACTACATCTTTCTGTTGCAGATGCATTCATTCATCTCTTATTCATTCATTCATTTATCATCTTAATTTTGAAATGACCCTACAGATGGATCACATGAAACAACATCTTTCTTTTGCAGATGCATTTATTCATCTCTTATTGATTCATCATCTTAATTTTGAAATGACCCTACAGATGGATCACTTGAAACTACATCTTTCTTTTGCAGATACATTCATTCATCTCTTTCTGAGGAGCTTCCTTACCTTGTGCCACTTTTTCTCAACACAGCAACACAAGGCAGTGCTAAAAAAAAAATCAGCTTTTTCAGTACTTCAAATTAATTGAATTTCCTCAACAATGGTTTTATCCCATCAAAGCCATCTATTTATTGCTTCCATCCAAGGTACATTTAAAATCTTGCAGTTGAATTGGGTAAAGGGCCAGTGACATGTAGAATGATTGGTGTGTTTGTTGCTACATAACATTTTATAAGCAAATCAAATAATAAATGTTAACTAAAAAAAAGAAAAAGGTACTTACGAAGACATAATTGGATCACATAAGCATAATAAGACCAAACAGCAAGTGCCACAATAAACAATACTGGAATCCATTTAAACACATTGAGACTTTTTGAAAGACATTGCTTAGCTCCCATGGTTATCGTGACTATGTATACATCTCTAAATATGTGGCCTTGATCCTTTGAATGACAATATGAATGTCTAAGTAAAAAAAAAGAACATTTTACTACCATAATATAATTTATAAATTGGCTAATCAGCAGAGCCAACACGACTTCTAAAAGAAAACAGAACAATACAAATATATAGCTAGAAATTGTGCATATTGCCCAAAACATGGAAATTGCCATAGATAAGTGAATAAAACTCTGGGAATATTTTTTTAGCTTAAATTTTCCTGTGACAGTATTTTTAAGTCTTTTGCTATGCTCTTTCCGGTTTTAAAGGCTTCAGAAGGTTGCATAAAAGATTCATTTCAACTTTTCAACATATATATATATATATATATATATATATATATATATATATATATATATATATATATATATATATATATATATATATATATATATATATATATATATATATATATATATATATATACATATATATACATAATATATATATATATATATATATATATATATATATATATATATATATATATATATATATATATATATATATATATATATATATATATGCTATTGATGCAGTATCTACCACCAGAACACTTTTTAAGTTTTTGGGATTTTTGTAAATAGTTCACAGGTGATATATACTCAATTAAAATTATACAGCAATATTATTTATATAGAAACCATAAATTTTCAACCATAAGTCTGAGAACTTTACAAATATATTTTGAATTTTAGAAGAATGGGTACTTACCTAAAACATAAAACACACCTGAGAACGGTACTTGCCTAAAATATAAAACACACTCTAGCACTTGTATTGCAAATACCTGGCTTTTCATGCAGTCTATACCAGACAAAAACCTTTGGCTTGTTAAGAAACCACATTATATATTTTTAGTTAAATTAAATATTTAGTTGGTATTTTGGTAAGGTTATTTTAGGTTATGTGCTCTGGGTGGCCCCTGTTCCATAATTCCTTGTGGTAGTTTTCATAATTTTGTTACTTAAGCATTGTATTTCATCATATTCTGTTTTATTTCATTAGCATTCACCAAACTTCACTTCTCGAGAGTGTTGTAGACAAGACAAGCTCCAAAGACTGATAGAATTTGTAAGATTGGCATCCACTAAATTCTTAACCATAACGTGTCCTTCATATTAGCCCATAGACTATAATGATACCCAAAATAGCCTAATGCCAAAGTGAAAAAAAGCAAGGTTTTGTGTTTAGCCAAAGGCATTATATGGCCTTATTAAGGAGGTGGGCTAGAATGCAACTGTAATATCCTTATTTGCCTCCAAGAACATTTTCTCACGGAAGCCAGTGTCAACTTGCTAAAATTTTCTTCAGATCATCATTATATTATACAGCCAGCACGCAAATTCGGCAACCACGGGCGTTCTTCATGAGGGCTTGCTATAATCTCTAATTCTGGTCCCCCCCCCCTGCCTGTCTCCAGCAAAGTGAACACTTCCAGCTTATTCAGTGTGTGGATTTCATTGTAGCTAATCTTTACTTGCCTACTAATTATAATAATATTGTTTCGAAGCAAAAGTTTGCCATCGCTTGCAAGAGACTCTGAAACTCAATAAAGAAAGTACGAAGTGACGGTTTACCATTAGTGATTTTGGAGGAATTTAACTGTAACATTGAAGACAGAAGCAAGTCTCGTGCCCAAGTGCTTCTAAGTTTACTTCCTAATGGATTCAAGCTAGCCACGAAAAACAAGCACTATTCTTTTATAAGTGTCTCTCAGTCTGTGTCTAACATCGATCAACGTTATTAGTTTTAATGTTGAGCTACCTACCATACAGGTAGGACCTGACAGAATGTAATCAGACCATCTGCCCCTGTCTGTCACTATCCCATGTGCTGTGAATGCATAACCACCGAAACCTAAACCGAAACTCGTGAGTGACTGGAAAAAGGTCTCCTGCCCTTTATTCCAACAAAGGTGTGACGAAGTCCTCGGAAAAATGAAGGTCCCTTTTCATCTGCTCCAGTGGAATGCTGACTTACCTGATAGTGAAATTAGACTGCAATTGAACCTATACTTTGCTGAAATATGCCACGCTTTAAAAATATCTGAAAGCTCAGCTGTTCCGAGTGTTGAGTTGCGCCATACATCTCGAGTAAAAGGATGGGCCCGAAACTCTGATATGGTGAATGCAAAGGCTCAGCCATGTTTCGGCTGTAGATTTGGCATGAATGTGGCAGGCCTGAGAGCGGTGAAGCCAATCAAATTCTTATTTTTACTAGATAGAAATTTGCAACAGAACTGCATAAACATCGCAAAGCTTTATAACATGAACCTGTGTCAAAAGTCATGGATAATCCTAATCTGATTTGGAATTTGTGTGCAAAGCCTGCTCAGTATAATAATCCGATTTCCAGTGAGATTGGTGAGAAAGTATGGGTTGATTATTTTAGTGCGGAATTGCAGCCCCAGATGAGTCGAAAAACCAAATGTTTTGTGAGCAACTAAGTCCCCTCCTTACTAAAGAGTTAAATTATTTTTTTGTGAACAGTAGTCAAATCCCGGAATTGTGCAAAAAATTAAAGAAAAAATCGTCAAGTGGTGCTGATAAAATATGTGCACATCATCTATTGAATGGTAGTCCCCTTTTAGTTAAACATCTTGCAATTGCTTACCAGATTATTATGTCACATGGTGTTGTACCAGATTTTTTTTGCTTAGAATCCATAACGCCTATACTGAAAAAAGGAAAACCCGCAACAGAACCTTCTTCTTATACACCGATAACTATTTCCTTTGTTTTTTGCAAGCTTTTTGAATTGTTAATAATAGGTGACATTAGGAAGTGTTGCAAGGTCCCTCCCCACCAGTTTGGTTTCCAGTCAGGAATGGGATGCGCTCACGCATTAAATGTTGTAGCAAATGTTCTGTTAGATGCGCACATTTCTAATGAATCGCTGGCTATTGGTGAATACGACGCACACCTCGCTTTTGACTCGGGCATACATGCGCAGATAATGCTAGAATTACGGAAAAATGGTGTCGACCCAGCTATTGTTAGACCTCTTTATGATCTGTATCGCCAATTAAATGTGTGTGTACGCATTCCTAATGCAGAACCCACTAGGAAAATCCCTGTAAAAAAAGGTATAACACAGGGTGCGATTTCTTCACCAGATTTGTTCAATAATAGTATTTCCGAGGCGCAGTCCAAAGTCACTACAAGCTGTATTCTAAGAGGAATAGATTTGACCATAGTTGCTTTTGTTGATGACACCTCGAATTTTTCTCGGCAAATAGCATCCATAGAAAGTAATTTTAATATCCTGTCATCTCAGTATGGTGATATTGGCCTTAGTTTTAATGTATCAAAATCGGAAGTAATGCTGTTTAATTGGAATAAATCTGTTCTACCTCACATTCAACTAGGATCCCTGTCTATTGAGCCTGTAAAGTCACTAGTATATTTGGGACTGCCCATCGGAGACACAATGTCATCTACCCGTTCGCTAATCATCACACATATAGAGCATAAAATTCGAACTGCGTATGGGGCCACAATTTCTTCGAAGAGAAGTCTTAATAGTTTTTCACCGGCTAGAATTTACAATGCTGTCGCGCAGCCACATATATTATATATAACACCATTTTGGAAACTTCTTCGTAAAGAAGATAAATTTAAAAACCGTAGAATTTTTTTCAGATATTTGAAGTTTCTGCTGCAAGTTCCATTGAGAACCAGTAATTCGTATCTGATCCAGAGATATGCAGTAACTGATCCATTTTCTGCAGTTAATCAGTTGCTTGACAAGTATTGTGCTAAGTTGGAGGGTAGCAGCCATCCTTGGCTACCTCTACTCTAATCACTTTGATTGAGGTGTATGTGTATTTGCTTTGTCTGTACCATTAAGTGTATGTTTTTTTCTCTCTCTCTTTTCTGTTGTTTTTTTCCATCAATTTCTGCATTTATAATGGGTTTAAAAAATAAATTCAAATTCAATTCAAATAGCATTATTGACTATGAAAAACAATTTTGAATAAGGAATGAATAGTAGGCTGCTAGCCTAGCCTTACTCTTTTGTTACTAGCCTACAGTATTTACTTTAGAGTAGACCCTATACTAGTGTTATCCAAAATAATGTTTTTAAATACAAGCCTACCTCTACTCACTTGCAAAAACTATATTTACCAGGTAAAAATGGAAGGTCACCCTGTAAAATCACTCCTTTTTTGACAGGATATAATAACAAAAACTTAGGTACAACTATACAGTAGTACCAAATGAAACGTAAGCTAAAAAATAGATATGGAGTGCATTTGACCAATGTTTAGCAAACTTATTTGCTTAACAATAACTTCCCCAAATGTAAAATGTTAAATATAATAGAAAGTACTTGACTGGAAGTTGTTAGCTGAAACACTATGGACAATTAGACAAATACCAGCATTTATCATGCATACTTTACTGTGAGCATAGATTACTTCCCAAAAGGTGTAGCCTACCACATTAAATTACCGTAGCCTCTTGTCTCTTATTGTTTTCTGCATATCATTTCAAATATTTTTTTCCATTTTTGAAAATATTAAAATTTTCACTTGTATATGACATCACTCATCCTTGCTTATCCTGCTTTCTGGGTTTAGGCTTGCAAGTGTAACTTCTTTGACAGTATCAGTGAACAGTTAGTCCTGTTGAGAAAAAATTCTCCTTCATAGTATGCAGAAAAATTGTAGTTGATCATTCCCAAAAGCACTTCCCTTTACTTTACCCCCCCCCCCCATGTGCTGATATATAACCAAATTATACATTTCTCTTGCACTTTGCTATATATCACTCTTTTGTTTCAAATTAATACCTTTAAACTGAAGCAACTAGGTTGCAGCTACTGCTGCAACCATAATGTGGACAAAATCAAGAAATTGGAAAATGCAATGTAAATATATCATTTGGGTTATACATTGGCACATTAGGGGGGTGGGACTGAGGGTAAGGTAAAGTGAAGTGCTTTTAGGAATTATTAACTGCAATTTTTCTGCATGTTACAAAGTAGGAATTGTTTTCTCAACAAGCCTAATTGTACACTGATACCCATCGGCCAACCAACCTAGGCTAAACTAGATTGTTTTAAGTTATGCTCAAACACACTACTACTATTAACAACTCATGGCAGCACCCAGCAGCCTAAGGTCAAAACAGCTCTACACACTCCTCCATCCCAAACTATTCAAAGCCTCCCTCTTAACACCCTCCCAGGAAGCTCCTACTTCCCTTAAATCTTTCCTTATGACCTTCTGCCATCCCAACCAAGGACAACCCATTTCTCTTTAGACCTAGACAGTTTGCTAAAAAGGACGATCTCTGCCAATTCGTCATCCTTCATCTACAGAGCATGCCCTAGCCATCTCAACCTTTCTCTCATTATAGCCCTAGAAAGCATGATTGAAACACACTTTTTGTACAGCCTACTATTTGAAATATGGCCAGTCAGTTGGGTACCCAAAACAATTCATAGGCAATTACTCTGGAAAACATCTAGGAAATCTTACTCTGTTTTTTGGAACACCCATGCTTCACAACTGTATTTGACAGTTGTGAAGCATGTCTTCCAAACTGTTCTTTGACTTTGAAAAAAACACCCTATGCCTTGGCTATTCTACTTTTAACATCTTCACTGCATCCCACTATCTTTGCTAATAACAGAGGCGGATAACAGAGGGGGGCGCCTCTTCGCCCCCCCTGGATCTGCCACTGGCTTATAATACTACCAAGGTAAGCGAGAATGTCCACCTGATTGATCTTTTGTTACTCAATGTCACAATTTTATGTTCACTTAATCCTCGCCTTAGTGACTTAGTTTTCTTAACATTAATTTTCAAACCTATTCTAGCACCCTGAACTCAAAAAACTTTTAAAAGTTTATTTACTTTGCTGACACTTTCATCTAGGATGCCTAAATCATCAACATAATCAACATAACATAAGTCCAGGAAATTTTTTCTTCCCCATTTGATTCTGTGTTCTCCCAAAGCCTTTCCTGTGGTCCTTAAATCAAAATCCATCAAAATGATTGATATATAAATGGGGATAGGATACAACCCTGCTTAGCTCCTGGTTTAATACAAAACCAGCTACTTACCTCATTTTCAACCTTAACTGTACCATTTTTATTCTTGTACATAGCACTAATTGCTTTAATCTATTTGTCTGGTATACTATACAAATAAAAACCTTTGCTAAAGCTCTTTTATCAGCAAATCAAATGCTTGCTCATAATCTATAAAACTGAGGACCTAAGCATAATTAACCTAAGCATGTAAATTTGGTCAACACATCCTCTACCCTTCCTAAAACTGCACTGTTCTTCTCTTAAAACTTTGTCTACAGCATCTCTAAGTCTGAAAAGCATCATCATAAAAAGTAATTTGCTACCTACAGAAACCAGGCAAAAACCTCTATAATTACCACACTCATTCTTATCACCTTTCTTATACAGGAGTATAATTAGGGCTTTCCTTAGATTGTCAGGTTCTTCTCTTTTTACAAAAATCATATTAATAATCTTCAGTAACTTATTTCTAACCTCTTAGCCACCATATTTAAGAAACTCACTTGCCACATTTTGAGCATCCAGGGCCTTATTACTTTTTTAATCCTTTTAGTGTTGTAACATAATTCTTTCTCACAGAATAAATCTTCCTTGACATCTGTGGTGTCATGAACTTTTTTATTTTTCTCTAAAACTTTTCCTGTAACTCTATTCTGGTTTAGCAAATTCTCAAAATGTTTTGTCCATCTCTCTTTAGCTCTTTCCTTATCACTTATTGTGGTCTCATTCCTATCTTTAAGTGGGGAAAGTCCAGATTGACTACTTCCTCTCAATTTACTAACATGCCAGTATAATATTTTACTATTATGCCATCTAGCTTCATCTTCTAGATCCTTGGTAATTTTCCAAATTATTCTGTCTATCTTCTACACTGTCAAATTTTAAACTCTGAAGTTTAGTATTCAACTGTTCCTGGAAAGTGTCTATCAAAATCTCATCCTGGGTCTACCAATGTCACAGCTTTCTGACAGGTAGTTACCCTTCCAAAATTTCAGCTTACAATTAATCTTAGACAATACTAGATGGTTACATTTACTTTTAACACCAATAAAAGCACTCCTATATATCCTAGCATCTTGTATAAATCCAACTAAAGTTTTGTTTAAAATAACACAATCAATAATCAAACTCTTTGGTCCAGCAGCCTCTATAGAAAATTGCTCTTCTCTGCAAGAATATCTCAATAACCTCTGTCTGTGGGTAACAACCTAGACGCTTGAGTTCAACCCACACAAATGCAAAGTCCTTTATCTCAGTCCAAACAATCCCTGCCATAGTTATCACATGATTGAATCTGCAGGTGCCAATATACCCATTTAGAGTGCAAAGGAAGAGTGTGAACTTGGGGTATTAATTCACAATAAACTTAAGTCTCATAGTCACTGTTGGAACCAAGCAGCTAATCCAAACAGGGTCTTTGATTGGATCAAGCATTCAGTAACAAGTCACCAACCAAGAGTTATAAAGAAGCTTTACAGAGCCCTTGTTTGTCCCCATCTTGAGTTTGGCATGCTGGTTGCCAACCCACACTTTAAGTGTAACATGGAGATTCTTGAGAAGGTCCAGCATAGAGCAACCAAGCTCCCTTTTGCCAAACAACAAATCTTCTACAAGCAATGACTAGAAAAACTTGACCTGCCTACCCTAAAATACCACAGAGAGAGAGAGATGTCATCCTTGCATTAAAGATGATGACCAGTGACACCATCAAGCCCGTTTTTGATCACAATGAATATACCAGAACACAAAGAAATTCCATAAAATTGTATCAAAATCTACCATGTTGGCCAGATCAGTTGATAGCTTCAAAGTTGGTGTTGATCATGATTGGAGCAGCAAGCCATTGAAGATGCAGTGGGACCAACCAGCATCATTGAACAGGGTCTATTAGGTGCCACCTGCCCCCTTTAGCCCCCAAATATGCCCAGCTGCTGATGTATCTAGTGACACCCAACAAGGAAACCAAACTGTCCTGTAAATATGAAAATTGTGTTAATTGTCCTGTTGCTATGAACTGTTGTCCTGTATATATGTAAATAGTGATAATCCAACTGTGACATGAATATTGTCAAGTCAATATTACCTGGCAACATCTACAGGCTCTTCTACCTTAGTTGCTAGAAGATGTAATTTAAGGTATTTAAGCCTAGCTGTCTTAGCCTAGCCTACTATCATGTGAATACCATATTGACTTATGGGCCATTTTATGACCAAATACTATATTGGTTACAATTCTGTGTTGGAAGTCCCCTGGACCTCTAGTTGAATGGATGCTTTGCATAATCCTGTGCCCATCTTAGTCACAAGGTGTTTTTCAGTACTTGGTGATGCTTCTATCAACAAAAGTTGAAATTCTGCACAGACAATCTCTGTACTTGTCTATTATATAAAACAGTCTCAAGAAGTGAAGTTTGGTTTATGCTAATAAAAAAAAAAAAACATGATGAAAATAGAATACTTTATTAGCAAAATTGTGAAAACTACAACTTGGAAATTGTCAAATTCTCTAGTATTAAGTGTTTCTCTTTTCTTATATGTGTTTTGTTTACAGGTTGTGACCTGGGTTCTATATCAATTTGCCTAACTTAATACCTGGCTTCGAAAAAATTACAGAAATATGCTCCCAGAACCCAGAAATGCCCTCAAGAATCATGTTAAAATAAACTTGGCCTTCTGCCTTTACTGCCACCTGCCACATGTACTCTACTAAGTATGAATGCAAATGATGGTGGGATGGACCTTGGTGCTGTTTTTTCCTCCACTTTCTGGAACTCCACATTTTCTCTACTCTTTGGGTAGAGGTGCTGGTTTCTCAGATGACAATATTATTTTTGTGGTTCACTTTCAAATGAGTGAAACCTGCTTATTCCAGCTCAGTTGTGTTGTAGCCTTCCAACAATCTAAAACGATTCTTGATCCTGGCTCTATGTTAAGCTTAATTTGCTTGAGTAAAGTTTCTGCTCCTTGGTTGGTAACTTTTACTAACAATCTTTCACTGGTTTTCCAGCAAACTCCACCAAACACCCCCTATTAGAGTAAGATTCTTCCTGCATTATTTTTCCTTTTTGTAAGCAAGGATTCATCTATTTCCACTATATGACCAATTCCTCCAAATTTCTTTGTTTTTCTGTTGAACAAAAAACATGCACACTTCACTGAGGTAGTTATTCCAATTGACAACCATTTGTTTAGAAATGCCTAGCTCTTGTTGACACCAGACCACAGAAAACAATTTGTTAATCCAGAAATAAATGAAACAAACTACAGCAGGAAATGGTATTTCACTTTTAGAAAACCATGTATTGACATGCAAATGGACACTTTTCAAACATGGCCTAGTGTTACATTTCCAAAAATGTTGCTGCTCATAAAAGTGCAAAGTCATGGTGTGTCCATTGATGCAGTGTATTGTTTTGGACAACAGCCCCTTATCCTGGAAAAGTATAATTGCCTGTTCTTTGGTCCTTGGCAAATCTCAAATCTTAATTTGAACAACAATGGTGAGACACTATATCCTATCACTAACAAAATAACCAGTGTCCTCAAGAATTGCATTAATAATGAACTTGGTCAAGAACTGCATTAATAATGAACTTTTCTTTGGGTTTGAGATGGTCAGCCAAAGCTGAGGCTCCCAATTTAATAACTCACAAATGACTTACACAATTTTGCTAATAAAGATATTCTATTGTCACCAAACTTCACTTCTCAAGTGTGTTTTATATAATAGACAAGTATTACAATCTAATAGGCCCCTCCTATTACCTCCAACTCATTATATATTCACAATATTATACTACTATGGGAAGGCAGCCCATAGTAGACAAATAAGCTAGGAAGAGGTTTTTCAACTCAGAAACACCAATCAAAACAGACCAAGCTAAGAAGAATAACCTATTAATCAGAATCCTATGTAAATAATGTGTTGTTTGCTAGACTATAATTTCCTCAAGGGGTGTTACTCCTCAAGTGGGAATAGAGTTGACCTCAATATCCCTGGTCTTGGAGGTACCCGGCTAGGCTACAACAATATCCAAAATAATGTCAATTTGAAAAAAAAATCTGTAAATTCAGGGTATCAGTTATACTAGTATATGCCCCTGTAGAACCACTGACAGAGAGTAGTGACACAGATGAATTTTACTAACAGTTAAAGGAGCAAATAGACAGGGTCCCAGGCAGAAATATGATGTTTTTACTAGGAGATTTTAATGCCCAGGTTGGTAGAAATAGGGATAGATGGTATCCTAGCCTAGGTAAATTTGGTGTAAGAAAAGAAAACAGTAATGGATACAGAATTTTGCAACTTTGTTGGTACAACAATCTAGTTATAACCAACATGGTGTTTGGTCATAAAATGGCTCATAAGTAAACATGGTATTCATGTGATGGTAAGACAGCAAGCCTTATCAATTATGTTATAGTAAACCAAAGACTGGCATGATCAATACAGGATACTAGGGTATATAGGAGTGCTGTTATTGATGTTAGAAGTAAAGATCACCATCTGGTAGTGTCAAGGGTTCATTTAAAGCTCAAATTTTGGAAGCGTAACTACCTCCAGGGAAGTTATGATGTTGATAGACTCCAGGATGAGAATTTGAGGGAAACTTTCCAGGAACAGTTGAATACTAAACTTGAGAGTTTAAAATTTGATAATGTGGAAGGTGGTTGGAATAATTTTAGAAATATAATTTTGTGAAGTTGCTGAAGGTGTCATAGGGAAGAAAGCTAGGACTGCAGATAAGAATATTAGTGAAAAAACTTTATGTTTAATAGAAAGGACCTGTACAAGAATTATCTGAGTGATAGATCATATGAAAACAAAAGCAATGTAAAGAAAGTGGAGAAAGGATTAAAATATGAACTAAAAAGATGTGAAGTGGAGGCCATGGATAAAATTGCTAAGGATCTGGAAGATGCAGCTAGACAGCATAATAGTAAAATATTGTACTGGCATGTCAATAAATTGAGATGGAGTAGTCAATCCAAACTTGGCCCAGTTAAAGATAGAAATGGGGCCACAATTAGCAATAAGGAAAAAATTAAAGAGAGATGGGCAGAACATTTTGATAATTTGCTAAATTAAGATAGAGTTGCAAGTAAAGATATAGAGGAAAATGAAAAAGTTTGTGATACCTTGGATGTGAGGGAAGATTTGTTTTGTGAGGAAGAAAAACTAAAACTAAAAGGATTAAAAATAATAAGGCTCCAGGTGCTGATAGGGTAGTAAATGAGTTTCCTAAATATGGTGACTCTGAGGTTAGAAACAAGTTACTGAAGATTATGAATATGATCTTTGAAAAAGGGGAAGTACAAAAAGACTTTAGGAAGACCTTAATTAAACCACTTTATAAGAAAGGTGGTGAAAGTGAGTGTGGTAATTATCAAGGCATTAGTCTGGTCTCTGTAGGTAGCAAATTACTAAAGTGATTAGTGCTATGTATGAGAATAACACAGCTGTGGTTAAGGTAGAAAATGAGGTTAGCAGTTGGTTTTGTATTAAATCAGGAGTTAAGCTGGGCTGTGCTCTATGTCCCTTTATATGGATTATTTTGATTGATTTTGTATTAAGAAGTACAGGAAAGGCAATGGGAGACAATAGAATCAAATGAGGTGGAAAAAGTCTCATGGACTTAGATTATGCTGATGATTTAAGCATCCTAGAGGAAAGTGTGAGCAAAATGAATGAACTTTAAGAGGTTTTGCAAGTTCAAGGTACTAGAATAGGTTTGAAAATTAATGTCAAGAAGACTAAGTCACTAAGGCTAGGAATAAGTGAAGATGAAAAGCTGATGTAGGGTAATGAAAAGATTGATTAAGTGGGCAGCTTCACTTACCTTGGTAGCATTATTAGTAAAGATGGGGAGGGGGAGCAGTGAAGATGTTAAAAGTAGAATAGCCTAGGCTAAGGTTGTTTGGTAAAATTCTACTTTAGTTACTTTTGGCTATCTTGGAAAGGGGATGGGTTAGGAAAATGAAACTTTCAGGGATGGATGTACATGCTAAGGTTTGTCCCGGGAAGGTACTTTGAAGTACCTACCTCCACTCATCCCCCCTCTATATAATGGTAAATTACTGCGCATTACTAGTTGTTTTTAACTCATATTTCATCCTATATTACTATCATAAATATAAATCACTGCTTACCTTACACAACTTCTGCTTTTAACCTTGTTTATTAAAATATATTCCAAAATCCTATTTAAATCCTAAGCCATTTAATTTTCAACCCATGCTGACTTTCTTTATGGTATATGAAACCAGGTTTGTTGTGATGTCACACTTGCCTTATCAGAAACCCTTGAGGGTAGCAGGCACATGCCAAACACCTCTGTGTTGATAAGACCATTTAAACTGTATTAATTAGGGACTGGATTTGACAAGAGGGACCAGTAAAAATAACCTAATCGTTTTTAGAGGACAAAATATGTCATGGGAAGATGTTTTTGAAATCCCTCTTCCACCCAAACTAAAAATTTTCTAAAATTCTACTTTAGAAGCTTTTAAAGTATTTCTAAAGTACTAAAAGATAGAGTGCTAAAAACATCAGAATCAACTTCAGAGGAGACGTTATGTCACGGGAAGAGGTTTTTAAAATCCCCCTTCCCCCCAAACTCAAAATTTTTCAAAATTCTACTTTAGAAGCTTTTAAAATATTTCTAAAGTACTAAAAGATAGAGTGCTAAAACATCAGAATCGACTTCAGAGGTCACATTATATCACGGGACGAGGTTTTTGAAATCACCCTTCCCCCCAAACTCAAAATTTTCTAAAATTCTACTTTAGAAGCTTTTAAAATATTTCTAAAGTACTAAAAGATACAGTTCTAAAAACATCAGAATCAACTTCAGAGGACACGTTATATCACGGGAAGAGGCTTTTAATATGCCCCTTCCCCCCAAACTCAAAATTTTCTAAAATTCTACTTTAGGAGCTTTTTAAATATTTCTAAAGTGCTAAAACATAGAGTGCTAAAAACATCAGAATCGACTTCAGAGGACACGTTATATCACGGGAAGATGTTTTTAAAATCCTCCTTCCCCCAAAACTCAAAATTTTCCAAAATTCTACTTTAGAAGCTTTTAAAATATTTCTAAAGCACTAATAGATAGAGCGCTAAAAAGATCAGAATTGACTTCAGAGGACAAATTATGTTATGGGAAGAAGTTTTTAAAATCCCACTTCCCCCCAAACTCAAAATTTTCAAAAATTCTACTTTAGAAGCTTTTTTAAATATTTGTAAAGCGCTAAGACACAAAACGTGCAGAAATTATTTAAAAAAAAACTACGTTTTTAACGTTACTACGTTTTACGTTAAACAGGCTGAGTCACAAGTTCGAACGATAAAACGGACAGGGGTTAAGAGGTACAGTTGGGGGCCTGCCGCCCCCCAAACTCCCGCTTTTGTAGCCTTTAGATAAAAAAAACAAGTTTTTTAAACTGAAAGTAAGGAGTGACATTAAAACTTAAAACAAACAGAAATTATTCCGTATATGAAAGGGGCTGTCCCCTCTTCAACGCCTTGCTCTTTACGCTTAAGTTTTTTATTGTTTAACAAAAATAGTACCTCCTAACCCCTGTATGTTTTAAGGTTCGAACTTGTGACTCAACCTATTTAGTCCCCGCCCTCCCCCTCCCCCTGCTATCAAATCCCCTTGCAGCTAACCTTTCCACCCTTGAAAGAAAATTTTTATATAAGTTCCAGCATTTTCTATATATTTTGAATCACGGATGTAAAAAAGAAAAGCAAAATTTTTCAACATTATAGGATTAAGCTATTTGAATATGTTTTATGTGGTTACCCAACTTAAAATATTAAGGGGTTTCCAAAAAAAAATAATCAAAACGAATATCGATTATTTGGTACTTGTGTATTATAAATAACCCACCGCTATAGACTGTACAAGGAAACCAGACGAACGGGTATTTGTTAGACAAATGGATCAAAAAGCGTGATTTCTTATTGCGTTTACAATATTTAAACTGTTGTTTTTTTGGGTTTAGGGAGGGAAAAAGGTACATAGGTTAGGTTACATATTTAATATATGCTATAATTTACCCCCACCCCCTAATGTGCAAATATGTAGCCCAAATTTGTTTCTAAAATATTATATTCATCCTATTTTATTTTATTTAATTAGAAGTAACCAAACTTAAATTCTTTCGTGTATTGTGGTGGTTATTTATAATGCACAAGTACCGATTATTCTATAGTTAAATATTTACTTCCACCCCCTCTCTCCCCCTCCCTATTTACACTTCAATACTGTCTCGTAGCTTCAAGAATGAAGATTGCTACACTAAACTATTTGAAAAAAAACATTTGGATGGCTTTAAGAACAAATGGGGTTAGATATTGTAAATTGCCATATTTTCTGTTACAACGTTTTAAAAATTAACTAGTAAATAATACCCATAAAAAACAAATTAGTTGGGGTTATAAAGCTCCGATATATGTTTCATGAAATGGTGCATTCTCGAGGAGATTGAATATTTTTTTTGAAATAGTGCTCTGTTAGATATCCTTCCATATGTTCTTCTCTTCTGCCATATGTGGGTATATTTTCTCGAACTTCAAGCCAGTGTCTTTTGATGTTTTGTGTGAGCACCTGTTGCAGCGTCAACAAAATTTATGCTGTGGTTGACGTGTAAATGCTAATAGCCCTGGCTAGCCAGGCAATCGTAGGCCCTCCAACAGTCACTGATAATTGTTGTCCCTGGCAGGATTCGGTTTTGGATAATTCCCAACAATTAGTTCGGGTTATAAAGCTCCGATATATGTTTCATGAAATGGTGCATTCTCGAGGAGATTGAATTCCCAACAACGTGGCACTACTTCTATCCGGCACAGAAACCATGAATGAATTGCCAGTTCCTTGCTCTATTCCACCAAACACCCAAGCATCTGCGACAATCTGACCACGATTATATTTATGCTTCCCAAATTAGGCTTCATCTATCTCAACAGTGACTCCTTCTCCTCCCAAAGGAGCGGAGTTTGAATGACATATTTACATACAAACCTCTCTGTAGAACTGGCTCCAATCCACAAAGTTTTTTTTTTACAACAAATAACATTTTTGATCATAAAATTCTCCCTTGGAGGCGGTATTTGAAGCCAAATCATCAAAAAATAGAAATTTTTTAGCAGAGAAAGGTGTGAACCAGCCATCCATGTTTTGTCATAGACCGATTTTGAAAAATTACACTTTACCTGAGAATATTCGCGGCCACCTCGGATAGGTATAAGCCTATACTTCTGGCAACAAAACGAATTTCTATATTTTATGCAAATCTGGCCACAGTTATCACAATTCCTGCTTCTCAATAACATGCTATGGTTATAATACAACTCTAAGACTGCCTCAACAGTAGAAAATTGAATCATTTTGCTTGTTTAGTCCCAGGTTGCAGAAATTTAACTTTGGCAGAAACCGTAATGCTTTCGAGTCGGCACTGATGTCTGTTCAAAAAAAAAAAAAACTTAAATGAAAGATTAAATTTACTTTATACAAGGATGTTCTTTTTTTTTTTTTTTTTAGTTAACAAAATTTCCAGATACCTCGCTGTTCTTCTGTAATTTTTTAGTGGCCCAATTACCTAGAAATAATTATTTTCTGACTTCAAACTGTCCAAATACTTTACCCCCCGGGGAAAATACCCCCCCCATGGAAAAGAAGGCTAAAACTTTACAAAATTTTGAGTTTGGGGCGAAGGGGGATTTCAAAAACTTCTTCCCATAATATAATTTGGTCTCTAAAGTCGATTCTTATGTTTGTAGCGCTCTATGTCTTAGCGCTTTACAAATATTTAAAAAGCTTCTAAAGTAGAATTTTGGAAAATTTTGAGTTTGGGGGGAAGGGGGATTTCAAAAACTTCTTCCCATAATATAATTTGGTCTCTAAAGTCGATTCTTATGTTTGTAGCGCTCAATGTCTTAGCGCTTTACAAATATTTAAAAAAGCTTCTAAAGTTTAATTTTGGAAATTTTTGAGTTTTGGGGGAAGGGGGATTTTAAAAACCTCTTCCCGTGATATAACGTGTCGTCTGAAGTCGATTCTGATTTTTTTAGCACTCTATCTATTAATGCTTTAGAAATATTTAAAAAGCTTCTAAAGTAGAATTTTGGAAAATTTTGAGTTTGGGGGGAAGGGGGATTCCAAAAACATCTTCCCGTAACATAATTTGTCCTCTGAAGTCGATTCTGATATTTGTAGTGCTCTTTCTATTAGTGCTTTAGAAATATTTAAAAGGCTTCTAAAGTATAATTTTGGAAAATTTTGAGTTTGGGGGGAAGGGGGTTTTAAAAATCTCTTCCCGTGACATAACGTGTCCTCTGAAGTCGATTCTAATGTTTTTAGGACTCTATCTATTAGTGCCTTAGAAATATTTAAAAAGTTTCTAAAGTAGAATTTTGGAAAATTTTTAGTTTGGGGGGAAGGGGGATTTTAAAAACCTCTTCCCGTGATATAAAGTGTCCTCTGAAGTCGATTCTGAAGTTTTTAGCACTCTATCTTTTAGTGCTTTAGTAATATTTAAAAAGCTATTTCAGTAGAAATGTAAAAAATTTGATGTAGGGTAGAAGGAGGGTTATCAAACCATCTTCCCGTAATGTAAAGTGTCCTCTGAAGTCAATTCGGGTGTTTTTAGCTCTCTATGTATTAACAAATTAGAAATATTTAAAAATCTTATGAAATAAAATTTTGGAAAATTTTGAGTTAGGGGGGAAGGGGGATTTTAAAACCCTCTTCTCGTGATACAACGTGTCCTCTGAAGTTGATTCTGAAACTTGTAACGCTCTATCTATTAGTGCTTTAGAAATATTTAAAAAAGCTTATAAATTATAATTTTTGAAATTTTTGAGTTTGGGGGGAAGGGGGATATTAATACCCTCTTCCCGTGATATAATGTGTCCTCTGAAGTCGATTCTGATGTTTTTAGCACTCTATCTATTAATGCTTTAGACATATTTAAAAAGCTTCTTAAGTAGAATTTTGGAAATTTTTGAGTTTGGGGGGACGGGGGATTCCAAAAACATTTTCCCATAACATAATTTGTCCTCTGAAGTCGATTCTGATATTTGTAGTGCTCTTTCTATTAGTGCTTTAGAAATATTTAAAAGGCTTCTAAAGCAGAATTTTGGAAAATTTTGAGTTTGGGGGGAAGGGGGTTTTAAAAACCTCTTCCCGTGATATAACGTGTCCTCTGAAGTCGATTCTAATGTTTTTAGCACTCTCTCTATTAGTGCCTTAGAAATATTTGAAAAGCTTCTAAAGTATAATTTTGGAAAATTTTTAGTTTGGGGGAAAGGGGGGTTTTAAAAACCTCTTCCCGTGATATAAAGTGTCCTCTGAAGTCGATTCTGATGTTTTTAGCACTCTATCTATTAATGCTTTAGAAATATTTAAAAAGCTTCTAAATTAGAATTTTGGAAAATTTTGAGTTTGGGGGGAAGGGGGATTATAAAAACAGCTTCCTGTCACATAATTTGTCATCTGAAGTCGATTCTGCTGTTTGTAGTGCTCTATCTCTTAGTGCTTTTAAAATATTTAAAAAGTTGCTAAAGTAGAATTTTGGAAAATTTTGAGTTTGGGGGGAAGGGGATTTCAAAACATCTTCCCATGACACAAATTGTCCTCTAAAGTTGATTCTGCTGTTTGCAGCATTCTATGTCTTAGTGCTTTAGAAATATTTAAAAAAGCTTCTTAAGTAGAATTTTGGAAAATTTTGAGTTTGGGGGGAAGGGGGATTTCAAAAACATCTTCCCATAACATAATTTGTCCTCTGAAGTCGATTCTGGTTTTTGTAGCACTCTTATCTATTAGTGCTTTAGAAATATTTAAAAAGCTTCTAAAGTAGAATTTTGGACAATTTTGAGTTTGGGGGGAAGGGGGATTTCAATAACCTCTTCCTGTGATATAACGTGTCCTCTGAAGTTCATTCTGATGTTTTTAGTACTCTATCTATTAGTGCTTTAGAAATATTTTAAAAGCTTCTAAAGTAGAATTTTGGAAAATTTTGAGTTTGGGGGGAAGGGGGATTTTAAAAACCTCTTCCCGTGACATAAAGTCTCCTCTGAAGTTGATTCTGATGTTTTTAGCACTCTATCTTTTAGTACTTTAGAAATACTTTAAAAGCTTCTAAAGTAGAATTTTAGAAAATTTTGAGTTTGGGTGGAAGAGGGATTTAAAAAACATCTTCCCATGACATAATTTGTCCTCTAAAAACGATTAGGTTATTTTTACTGGTCTCTCTTGTCAAATCCTTTCCCTAATTAATACAGTTTAAATGGTCTTATCAACACAGAGGTGTTTGGCATGTACCTGCTACCCTCAAGGGTAAGGGTTTCTGATAAGACAAGTGTGACATCACAACAAACCTGGTTTCATATACCATAAAGAAAGTCAGCATGGGTTGAAAATTAAATGGCTTAGGATTTAAATAGGATTTTGGAATATATTTTAATGAACAAGGTTAAAAGCAGAAGTTGTGTAAGGTAAGCAGTGATTTATATTTATGATAGTAATATAGGATGAAATAGGAGTTGAAAACAACTAGTAATGTGCAGTAATTTACCATTATATAGGGGGGGGATGAGTGGAGGTAGGTACTTCAAAGTACCTTCCCGGGACAAACCTTAGCATGTACATCCATCCCTGAAAGTTTCATTTTCCTAACCCAACCCCTTTCCAAGATAGCCAAAAGTAACTAAAGTAGAATTTTACCGGTTGTTTTTTCACAGTTAAAAAAAGTTTGGAAGAATGGGAAGATAAGTCTGCAAACCAAGATTAGAATATTAGAAGCTCAGTGATGACAGTAGTCAAACATGGCTCTGAAGCATGGGTGCTTTGAAAAGTGGATGAAGATTTTCAAGATGTATTCCAGAGAAATTGCTTAAGGATTGTTCTGGGTCCCCAGGTGACAACATTTCAAACAATAGGCTGTATGAAAAATGTGGTTTAATACTGCTCTCTAGGGCTATAATGAAAGAAAGGTTGAGATGGCTAGGGCACATTGTGCAGATGAAGGATGACAGATTGCCAAAGATTGTTCTTTTTGACCAACTGTCTAGGGCTAAACAGAAAACAGGTTGTCTTTGTCTGGGGTGGGAGGACATCATAAAGAAAGATTTAAAGAAAATGGGAACTTTGTGGCAGGGTGTAAAAAGGGAGGCTTTGAACAGATTGGGATGGAGGAGTGTGTATATCTGTGTTGGCCTCAGGTGGATTGGTGCTGTGATGAGTTGTTAGCAGTAGTAGGCTATTCAAAACAAGATTTAATGAAATGCAGAGGCATTGCATCAGGGAAGGGAGCAGTAGCCCCTCTCCAACAATTTAAAGAAAATTATTATATAGCCCATGCTCATTGACTGTCCAGATAGAGACCCGTCTTGCCCCCCCCCCCAATAAGTGCTGGAGCTAGGCTACACCCCTGATGAAATGGAAACAAGTAGGCTAATGATTAGGCTACGTCAGAAACGCACAGTTGTTACTCCACTTGTTTAAAAGTGAGTTATATAAAAATAATTATTATATATACTAATTTAATACAAGCCTACCTTTTCAGAGGCCAGTGGAAAAATTGGTCACCTAGCCTAATATCTGCCAAGCCAATTGTGTTTTATTTACTTCTGTTTCTTCTAAAGAGAAGCTAGTTTGACAAAGCGGTCAAAAGGATAATTTTCACTCCAAAAGAATAGGCCCGTTTTTTAGCACTAAGATCTTACATCTTTCTGCAAAAATTATCGTTTTTTAACTCATCTTTGTTCTAAGATCTTGCAGCTCACAAATGTTAGCAAAAAGTGTGAAGACTGCCACTGTTTTACCATATAGAACAATAATGAGAGAACTTTGGTGATCTACTCATCATTGTTCTCAGATCGCTGATCAGAGCAGAATGATGAAAGACGTTTGCACAAAAACGTCCAAAGATGTAAGATCTTTGTTCAAAGATTTCACTTTTAAGCGTTTTCTGACAAAAAATGTAAGATCTTAGCACATTGATGAGTGAAAAAACAGGCCTAATGAAGTCAAGAAAAGTTTGCGTGTACTAATGGTTCGTTTACACATTGCGGAAATCCATGCGGAAATCCGTCCGTTTCTGTTCGAATTATGGCTAAAATAACGCTGCGTTTTAAGGCGAAGATTTTAAATTACTGCAACAACATGACCTATGTTCTTACCCTCTTCTGAAAGCTGTTGAGCAATATAGAGCCAAATGACACCGTTTTTTTTTAGTTTTCTTATAGCCTGGGTGCGCAGGAACATAGAAGCTAGGTGTATCCTTGAACCAAAGTTATAAGATCGTGTAGTTTTTGATAATCCATACTCATGATTTTATTCGTTTGAAAATCTTGCCAATATTCCGTCCTGATTTGACCAAAACGTTGCGGAAAGCTAGAAATTTTTTTTAGCATGAAAACGAACGGAATTTCCGCATGGATTGTAAATCCACATGAATTTCCGCAATGCGTAAACAAACCATAACTATTATCGTCCTGATCTTTAACTGAACTATAAGGCCCGTTTTTTAGCACTAAGATCTTACATCTTTCTGCAAAGATTATCGTTTTTTAACTCATCTTTGTTCTAAGATCGTACAGCTTACTGATGTTAGCAAAAAGTGTGAAGACCGCCACTGTTTTGTCATATAGAACAATGATGAGAGAACTTTGATGATCTACTCATCATTGTTCTCAGACCACTGATCAGAGCAAATTGATGAAAGACGGTGCACAAAAACGACCAAAGATGTAAGATCTTTGTTCAAAGATTTCACTTTTAAGCGTTTTCTGACAGAAGATGTAAGATCTTAGCACATTGATGAGTGAAAACCCCCTAAAAAGCCCCTATAGTCAGGGCTAGAATCCAGCGCCGTGCTGGTTTTTTTTCGGCGGCAAAAAGCTGAATTTAAGGGGAAACTGGTGCGTACCATTGATTTTTCTCCACTGTTGTGGAGAAAAATCTGTTGAAAATACCTCGAGTGACATATCGTTCAAATCTAAATAAACAGACAAGTGTGTTAAAACCCTTTTGAACTCAGAGGGCACGTATTATACAATGACACGGAAATTTAAGGAAAATGTGACACAAGCAACAACATTAAAAAAATCTTAGGATCTAAAGCCTTTTTCAGAATTTTTAATCTACTAATTTTCAATAAGCAGTGGCGTTCGCTTCCCTCTGTGTTTGTGTTTCCGTGATGCCCGTCGTTGTACTCAATTATACTCAGTAGTCAAAGTATCATTTCTGTCAACCCAGTGTGTGTCAAGGTAGTTAAGCAGCTTTTTTTCTTTGTGTGCAGCAGAACACAGACGAAGCTCAGACTCAGTTTATTTGGGAAAAAAGGAAGACAAACCACAAACAACTACTTCCTATATAGGATGTAAATTAGACTTAGTTTGGACGCCTTAGCTAGGACAAGATTCCAGCAATGGAAGCCACAATGTATATAAATGTAAGTTTATTCAGCTTTCTACTTTCATGCAACGACCAGGTGCACCGCAACAAAGGGGAGGAGGCAGTAATCCTATATTTTTAGATTCGTTGAAAGTTGGATCAAAAGTCAAAAATTAGACCGAGAAAAATAGAGTAGCTATATAGGAATCTCAGACAGTCCAAGATTTCGATACCAATTCCAAAATCCGGTAGTGGAGGTCCAAAATTCAGTAGTACAATTTATAAGTTCTGCGAAGGAAGTATCGTAGCAAGTTGTTTAAAAGGAGTAACAAGCGCGTCGGAAAGAATCTTTGGTGGAAAAGCTTTGGGCACATTCTTTCCGACGCGCTCAGGTTTCATACGAGACCTAGTATCTATTTAAAATTATAAATCTATGGATAAAACTAAATGAGGCAACCTTAGGAACGACAGAAAGTATTTCACATATAGATACTAAATCGCTAAGTAGTCTAAAACTAAGAATACATTTAACAAGTCAAGAGCAAATTTCACCGAAACCACAGCAACAAAAAAATTGCGGATTAAAACAAACTGATTTTTTTGCACTTTAATTTAGAACATTTACCAGAAAATATTAAAACCCATAGAATAACCAAAGCCACCGAAAGATCAAAAGAGCTGTAGATTCGTATATGGATTAATGAGCTATTTCAGGCGTTACATCAAAACCATGCTGCGATAGCGCAACCTCTGATGAATCTTTTTTTCTAAATTGAGTCGATTTGAATGCCCAACGAATATAATAGAAGCCCTTTAGACACTCAAAAACGAATTATTGAAAGCTCTAGTACTAAAATTACCAGACGTTTCCGAAGAATTCTGCTTACAAACTGACGCTTTAGGGGAGAATTTTTACGAAAAGGAACCTGGACTTTCAGGCATTATGTGAAAAACAATCAGGGTAGATTATTTTTTTCATCTGAAACTAAGGAGCAACATTAAAACTTCAAATGAACAAAATTATTCTGTATATTAGGGTGGCTTCCTCCTTCCCAACGCCTTACTTTTTGCGCTTAAGTTTTACTTTTCGTCCCAATTCTTTAACAAGGACGCCTGAAACCAAATGGCGGTTTAATTTGTATAAGAAGCTTTTTTAAAGTACTAAAAAATGATGAACAAGGGACCAGGGAGGGACGCAACCACCCAATTTTTGGTATTTGGTAAAATTATCGTCGAAGGCAAAAGTTTCGGCAAAAATTTTGCAAAATTGGCTAAAATTTAGCAAAATTCTTGATTTCTGCAGAAAATTCGGCATAAACCAGGTACCGATTTGGTAAAATTTACAAAGATCACCCCCCCTCCCAATAAAATGAGCCACAAGACGCCCCTGCAAGGGAATGGGGAGAGGGCACCCCCTCAAATAAAGAATAATTTTTTGTTTCAATTATAATGTTGCCCCTTAATCTCAGTGGAAATTTTCTTTTTCTTTTATTTATTCATTTTAAAGATTGATCTCGCCTAAGTAGCTGCAATTTGTTATTCCCTCGGTCAATCCAACCCTGTGCTTTAGTTTTCAGTGTATATCATTGCATTTTTTTAAAATTGTAATCTTGGATTAAGGATTATCACTTTCTTTCAAGTGATCCAGTAAGTCACGAAGCAGTAAAACATTTGGAGTTTAGAGTATTGCAAAGTATCCTTTTTCTTCAGGTATTTCTTCCTTCATAAAACGACCTCACAATATCATGGATTGACAAAATATCTGAACTGCTTGAATCTATGGTAGTATTGAAAGGGTCTGTTTCGAATTTTGCATACTAAGGACTGGAAAGAAATGCCTGCATACATTTACATAAGGGCTACCCCCAAAAAATTATTAGACTACTGTTATCACGGAAACCCAAAAATCTTGAGTGGGCTATTGCCTTAGTAGAAACCAAGGTAAAACTCGATGAAGCTATGAAAAGGTTTGATCAGATGTCAATAAATAGCACAAAAATAAAGATAATGTTAACCATAGAAGAGGGCAAAAGCGTGGGAGATTTGGGGAGACAGATCGTGAAACAAAAAAGTGCAAAGGGAGCCAAGGGTCATCTTTGTTTAATTAGTCGACTGTTTCCACGATCTTGAATGCTTAGTGGCCAGGAACTACAAAAACTATGGGCACTCACCATCCCCTCGTACAGATAGTAGTAGAATCAACAATGATAGGTCAAATATATATAGAAGTAATTATAGCCCCGTGGAGGCTTGGAAATTACCGGAAATTATAGGTAAAGATTCTGTTGCTATTACTTTGGCAAACCGGATCACTACGCGACAAATTTTAGGCATAGAATGCAAAAGGAAGGGCCAGCAAACAATACAAAACAATTTCGACCACAAGGTGGCAGGAATCTGGGGAGACAGGAAACAAATGAAACTCTGCAAATACCAAACAGTATTCCTAAATTAATACCCAGAAATCAGACGATAAATCATACAGTAGGTCAAACCAGTAACACAGAAGAAACCTGGGAAAACCCCCAAAATAATTTGTCCAGATAACAGTGGGTATTTAAACGAAGCAACCAGCCTGAAAGGGTCACCAGACCCTGGTTTTATGCTGTTTTAAAATTGAGTGTTTTCAAAACAGTTGCTTCAAAATCCCTAATTAGGCAGGAAATTTATAGGAAGTTTCCACATAGAAAACAGAATAATGTTAGTAGATGTGAAATACACTGACCTCTGTAGCTGGTCACAAACTGACAATTTTGGGAGAATGTCCCTTAAAATTTGGCACTGGGAATACTAAAATAACGGTAGCAGCGATAATATGTAAACAGCTACCATGTGCTTGCACTCTAGGAGTGGACGCGATAAGAAAATATGGAAACGTGTGGGATGCAATAACCAATAATGTTACCATAACAAGACCAAACACAAAGGACAGACGAGTTTCCGTAACAGCGGATAATAGTAGTAACAACACAGAACATAATTTAAAATTAGACGGGAAAATAACCATTGAGTGAGGAACCGCGGCAAGCCCTGGCGTCGTAAGATATAAAAGACGATAAACTCAAAGCAATCGATGCCGTAATAGGAGGCTACAACCTAAAAGATTATCCATCAATTTTCGTATTATTAAATAGATACCAGACCACATGGGATTTTGTGAATTACTTGCCCTTTTTCTTCTTTGCCTCCAGTACACACGTTAATTCTGAAGTTCGATTTCATTGAGAATGGTTGTTTTATGTTGCATTACTAGTTGCGAGAAAAGACTTGGTGACAAGCCTAATTTGCGCTTCCACAGGTATGTTACTTTTTATAAGATGTTTCTTTCGGATGTTATTTTAGATTCGGAGATGTCAAAGGGAATAGTCTGGGGGGGGGGAAATTTTTACCGGGTTGGAATTTTCTAGAATATATTCCCGTAGGAGGGATTTCAACGGGATGAAATCTCCAGGGGGAATTTTCTGCGGGATCAACTTTATACTAGGGGATGGGGTATTTGCAGGACAATTTTTTTATAGTCTCTTTGCTTTCGCTTTTACCTAGTTGTAAGCATACAGACCAACACATTTTGTCTACATATTCTCGAATGCTGGATGAGTCGTAAAACGTAACATCCTCAGTTCTTAGCCTTTCGGAAAAGCCTATGTCTATGATCCTGGTTTTCAAGAAACGAATTGGATTGTGAATGTCCTTTGCCTCTTTTTCTCTAATTGACTCAAAATATTGTAGCGCACTTCCCCTTAACCTGGCTGCTACGCACTGTTGTTTAAAATTATCGTCAAATTGTTTCCGTTAAACTGTTGAAAAGCCTTAATTTTCTTTAAATGAATTCTTCTACATCGGAAATTCCTGGGTATTCTGTAATAACTTTTGCAATTTCGAATACTGTTGTTGGGGAACTGATTTTGCTTTCTGATAAAGTCATTTTGTTTTTAATTTACAATTTTATTAGTCTTCTCGACAGAGTTTTTCCATCTGCCACCAGATGTAGTAAAGTGGTGTTACTCAGGTTCCTACAGGGGCTATGGGGTACGTTCACAAAGTTGACTAATGCTATGGTATTGTTCCACTTAGGGGTTTGGCCTAACTAATTATACTAGGCGTGCCTACTGGACATAGGTGAAAAGTATAAATAGTGTTGTAGAGAGGTCTCTATCAATATGATTACTTTTAATAATCACAGTAAACAAAGGTACAAGGCTCAGCTACATAGACGTGGTACTGGAACTATTTGTCCCACATAATTAAAAGAACACAAAGATGTAATTATAAACAATAAGAAATTAAGATAACTTACACTGATCTAAATCAATCCTAAGAAAAAAATGACCATAGGTCATCCGAGTATTATTAGATAAAAAGTTTCCTAGATATAATAAAATGTATCTAATTACTTTCTAAAACCACACTGGCTATACATGACGTATGAAGCTAAGAGAGGAAAGGAAATAATAAATGATAAATAAAACCAAAAAAAGGTGAAAAAACGAGGACTTTGTCATCAGCCAGTGGTAAAATATGAAGACGAAAAACCAGCAAATATTTCGACAAGGACCTCCGCCAAGTCGTCCTCAGTGCTAAAAAAACAAGAAAGAGGGGTAATAATATCTTTAGTCGACAGAGTTTTAAAAATCTGTTCACTTAATCATGTAAATTATGAATTAAATTATATCAAAGATGCTTTATTCTGCAATGGCTACCCAAAAAACCTTATTGAAAATATCATACATAGACGATTAAAAAAGATAAAACAAGAAAATAGGGAGCCCGTCCTCCTTGATTCAGTCGTTCCGGCAATTGAGAAAAATACTTTCACCACTCTACCATATATCTCAAAACTTAGTGATAAACTTTGAAAATTTTTAGATAAACACAATCTCTCTGTTTCTTTCGAAAGTGAAACAGACCATGTACTGGGTAGTGGTGTCTACGGAGTCCTGTGTTCATGTGAGAAATTTTACATTGGTAGCACCCATCAACAACTTGGTGAACGCTTGCAGGAACAAAAAACTTCAATTGATAAGTCCCTGAGGTTGAAAAATAAAAATAATAACTTTTGTTCCGCATTGGCCCAGCATATTTTCGAAAATCCTACACATCTTGTTCTTTTTGAGGAGGCAACTTTAATATCTACTGCAGATGACTTGTCAAAATCTTTCAAAGAGGTAGTTAGGATAAAAAAAATATATATAAACACGATTTTGACTATAAATAGAGACACTAGACACATTTCATTAAGCCCAATTTGTAAAAGTTTAATACTAAAAGACTCTTTTGATATGGGCACCCAATCAAATTTCATAGAATCTATTAACATATCTAATGAAAACCGAAATGGCAGAAGAGCAAAAAGTATTGCTAGGCAAAAGATTCTTGCACAATCTCTTCGGTAAAATCCTTTTTTTTTTAGCACTGAGGACGACTTGTCGGAGGTCCTTGTCAAAATATTTGCTGGTTTTTCGTCTTCATATTTTGCCACTGGCTGACAAAATCCTCGTTTTATCACCTTTTTTTGGTTTTATTTATCATTTATTATTTCCCTTCCTCTCTTAGATTCATACGTTATAAAATGTATCTTTTGAAAATTAATTAAAAAACTTTTGCCACAAAATAAATTTTTCAAAGAAAAGTAAAGAACTCCATTAAACAAAAATGAGCAAATCTAAAATCAAATAATCTACCAAGCATAAAACTACCACAAATCAGCATTGATAAATAAAAGAAACCCAAAACGAACAGAAATTACAATAATTAACCGAGTCAAACTCAAAACGAGCAGAAATTAACATAAGTTGGGCGTAAAACCCCTATGCCTTCCGAAGGCCAGAACAAAATTTGCACTTTACTGAAAAAATTTTAATGTTTTTAATTTTATAGCTTTAATAAATCAAATAATATTAACATTTTGATTACTAAATATCAGTATATGTATATTAAACTGACAATGCACTTTTATTTGTATTTTTTCAGTCAAGTGCAAATTTTGTTCTGCCCTTGGAAAGGCATAGGGGTTTTGCGCCCAACTTATGTTAATTTCCGCTCATTTTGAGTTTGAATCAGTTAATTATTGTAATTTCTGTTCGTTTTGGGTTTCATTTATTTATCAATGCAGATTTGTGGTAGTTTCACGCTTGGTAGATTATTCGATTTTAGTTTTGCTCATTTTTTGTTTAATAGAGTTCTTTACTTTTTCTTTGAAAAAATTATTTTGTGGAAAAAGTTTTTTTTAATTAATTTCTGGTCGTTTTATATTGACATAATCTTTTCAGAGGAAAAGAAAATAATACTTTAAATCGTTTCGTTTTAATACTTAATAGTTTGACCTGCTATTTGTATGTCGGAGAACTTTTTTTTAGCAATTTTTAATAGCATACACCCTTTTAAAAATCTGGACACAAATAGTACTGTTTAATTTAGTTTCATGACTTCTGTAGTTCACCTGTAATGGAAAACTTGATACCATTCGCAAAAAATTTGTTTACTTTCTTTGATAGCTTGGATAAACTTACGCTATTTGGATTTGGTTAAATTTTAAGAGCAGAAGTAGCCCCGAACGTTTGAACATAATACCCTCAGTCCTTCTTGGGATACTGCTGAGACGCCTTATTGGGAATTAGCATTATCACAGTGCATTTAATTTAATCTTAAGTCAAGATTTAGTTTTTAAACATATAAAAATTGGATTTGAGGAAGACTAAAATTTATTCTATAAATCATATACAACAACTTTCTATATAAACCTTATATGCCCCAGGGCATAACTTACAACCCTTGCACTGAGAGCTCTGAGGGGTTTATCATCCTAAAAGACCTAATTTCCAGAACTTTCAACTGCGTTGAACAAAATGGATATCTCAAAATTTTGATTGGATGTGTTTGGGATAATGGTGGGCGTGAGAGAGGCGTTAGTCACTCTCGAATCGCTTTCAACTATTAAAAAAGGCACTAGCCCTTTCAATTTCCAATTGAATGAGCCCTTTTGAAGTTTCTACAACAACGCTTTTAATAAAAACTTTATATGCCCCAAGGGCATAAATTACAACCCCTGCCCTAAGGGCTGTGGGGGGAGGGGCTGTTATCCTTAAAGACCTAATTTCCAAAACTTTTAACTACCTTGAATAAAATGGCTATCTAAAAACTTTGATTGAAAAACCTTATATGCCCTAGGGCATAACTTATAATTCTTGCCCTGAGGGTTGTGGGTGAGTGTCCTCTTTAAATATATGTTTTCTATCTGGAAATCAACTACCCTGAAGAAAAAGGCTATTTCAAAATTTTCATTGTATGTGTTTGGGGGAATGATGGGAGTGGGGGGGGGGGCTATGTGCCCTCCAATCACTTTCGACTATTAAAAAGGGCACTAGCCCTTTGAATTTCCAATCGAATGAGTTTTTATTGAAGTTTCTACGACAACGCCTTCTTTAAAAACCTTATATACCCCCAGGGCATAGCTTAAAACCCTTGCCCTGAGGGATGTGGGGGAGTTTCCTCCTCAAAAATATATTCTCTTTCTGGAAATCAACTACGCTGAACAAAACGGCTATCTCAAAATTTTGATTGGATGTGTTGGGGAATGATGGGCGTAGGTGGGGAGGGCCTAGTTGCCCTACAATCACTTTCGACTATTAAAAAGGGTACTATCCCTTTGAATTTCCAATCGAATGAGCCTGTTTTGAAGTTTCTACGACAAGGTCTTCTGTAAAAACCTTATATGCCCCAGGGCATAACTTAAACCCTTGCCCCGCGGGTCTGGAAATAAACTACGCTGAACAAAATGGCTATCTCAAAATTTTGATTGGATGTGTTTGGGGGAATGAAGGACGTGGGGGAGGGGGCTAGTTGCCCTCCAATCACTTTCGACTAATAAAAAGGGTACTAGCGCTTTGACTTTCCAATCGAATGAGGCTGTTTTAAAGTTTCTACAACAACGCCTTCTATAAAAACCTCATATGCCCCCAGGGTATAACACAAAACTCTTGCCCTGAGGGTTGTGGGGGAGTGTCCTCCTCAAAAACATATTTTCTATCTGGAAATCAACTATGCTAAACGAAATGGCTATATAAAAATTTTGATTGGAAGTATTTGGGGGAATGATGGGCGTGGGGGGGGGGGGGCTAGTGGCCTTCCAATCACTTTCGACTATTTTTGAAGTTTCTACGACAACGCCTTCTATAAAAACCTTATATGCCCCCAGGGCATAACTTAAAACCCTTGCCCCGAGGGTTATGGGGGAGTGTCCTCACAAAATGATATTTTCTATCAGGAAATCAACTTCGCTGAACAAAATGGCTATCTCAAAATTTTGATTGCATGTATTTGGGGGAATGAGGGGCGTGGGGGGGGGTTCTTTGCCATCCAACCACTTTCGACTATAAAAATGGCACTAGCCCTTTGAATTTCCAATCGAATGAACCTTTTTTGAAGTTTCTACGGCATCACCTACTATAAAAACCTTATATGCTCCCAGGGCATAACTTAAAACCCTTGCCCTATGGGTTGTGGGGGAGTGTCCTCCTCAAAAAGATATTTTCTATGTGTAAATCAACTACGCTGAACAAAATGGCTATCTCAAAATTTTGATTTGATATGATTGAGGGAATGATGGGCGTGGGGGGGTGGTGGTTGCCCTCCAATCACTTTTGACTATTAAAAAGGGCACTAGTCACTCCAATTTCCAATCGAATGAGCCCTTTTCGAATTTTCTACGACAACTCCTTCGATACGAAGTGCCCGGGTATGGAGAAAAAACAAAAAAAAACAAAAAAAAACAACACATTGTGCCCACATCGTTCTTTACTTAGGCAGCACTACCGCGCTGCCTATGATTAGCGTCATCTGCGCTTTTCAGGGCCATAAACGTGCATAAGCCAAGATGTGTTTATTTCTTAATTTTCGTGAATGCCCGCACATATATCCTGGTTTCACAAGGATCTTTGGTGAATTTATGATTGATTTTCAAATTCTTGTCTTTGTAAAAAGTAGCATTTTCAAAACTTAATAATTTTATTTTGCGTCATAAATATTTTATATCGAAATAAATCAATCTCTTACTTAATTGATCATTTTACCACATCTTGTTTTTATCATCTTTATAAGAGGAATCAAGAGAGAGTGTTGATAATACTGATAAGAAATGATACTAATGTTAGTAGCAATCAAATATAATCAAAATTAGTAATATCAATGAAATATAAGTTCTTTACTACTAATTATTTATAGTTTCCTTTTCAATAAGGATAAACCATGGACCCATGGTAGGGGGATAGAAGGCTCAACATGAGTTGATTTCACATATCCACTACCCCGTCATACCCAGTAACTTGGCTATTCTATCTTTATGGTATTTACTTTTCAATTCCTTTTTTGGTCTTGCTTAAATTAAATTATACACTTTTGAGTTTTGGCCAAATGGATTCTTTTTTAGGAGAAATTCTTCGGGAAGACGTGCAGGCCTTCCCCCTACATCCATCATCGGTCGATCCTTTCGAAATATTTATCGAACAGTTTTCTTTATTTATTTAAATGATGGAAAAGGTCAAATGTTGCTTAAGCGTCAAGAAAAAAATTGTTTTGTTATGATTACATTTATAATAGTATGATGAAAAATAACCAAGAAACTTTCAAAAGCAACAAAAAACTGAAAGGCTTAAGAGTTAAGAGTTAAAAAGTGAATTAATAAAAGTGTTTTAAAATAGCAATCTGTTAAGTTTTAACAGTTTTGTGCAGCACTAATTGCCTCAAATATGTTATTCCTATAAATCGATTCCTCTTAAATGTGAAGATTTTGTCCTATGGAAAATAAATTGGCCTAATAAAGACTTTTTATTAAGCTACCTTTTTATTAGTATTTGGTAAGTGCAGATGAAGAACAGGAGGGGGGTAGCAACATCGCACTTATTTGTGTTAATTTCAGCTCATTTAAAGTTTGTTTCTATTGGTTAATGTAATTTGTTTTTTTTTCTTGTTTTTTTTTTGGGGGGGGGGGTGACGTATATTCGTATTAATAGTAAACTGCGTTTTCTGGTGTCACAAGGACTAACTTCAGCCCCCATAAAATAGTTTCTGATATTTTGGCTTTCCTCAGCCTGGTTTAGCAGCTCAGGCATTTGGCCGTTTTATGAAGTCATTTTTTCTGTTTCCCTCTTTCCTTATCTCCTATTACTAAATTTCAGAGTTTTGTAGCCGACTGCAATGGCTCCCACTGCATTGACTACTTCATGCCCATGGTGCCAAATTTATTTAGCAGAAATTTCACGTTTAAGCATAAATAGTCCAGCTGTTTTCATGAGACCGATCCATATCCATACTGATAGAAAGGTAATCTATATATACACAGTCAAGTACTTGTCTCTCACTGTAGCCTATATATTGAAAAACAGCAAAACCATTTAAGCTAGAATCGTGAACCTTTGAAAAATAGTATTAAAATGGTTAGCATTGTTGTAAACTATAGAAATCACAAAGAGTGATAGTTGGCTTAAAAATTTTTTTTATCTGAATGGTCTGTCATATTGAAAGTATTTAGTTTTGTATTTTTATCTTTATGCTACCAAATGCACTTGAACACGACTGCTGTGTGTCTTCTGTTACTTGTTATTTCATCTGTATAATCACGGAGGAGGATTGAGAAGCCAACTCTCTTCTTCTTTGTCCAGTCTAGTAGCAATCTCTCTGTCCCCAGGTAAATTATGAGAATAGGCGTAAAAATGTTAACAATCTTCTTATGTCCGCCTACAAATTCCGCCATTTTTAAAGCATTTATGCTAACTTTATGCACCCACGCAGGAAGCGTGCCTTCAACCCCTCCTCCGAAACCCCAGAGTTTTATTGTTCATAAGGTTCTTCCTACTTTCCATGCTAATTGACTAAAATTATGTTGTCTTTTTTCGTTTCCTTTCTAAAACTTCAGGCACCCTTAGAGTATATTCTTGCTTACGTGTTATTCTCCTTAAGATTTGGCTACATGTTACTAAAAAAATTATCTGTTTCTTATCTTGCTCTGTAACTCTGTGGTCAAACAGTTCGTGGTAACGAACTGTAACACAATGGATTGATGCTTTTCTTACAATATGAGGCCAAGGGATCAGTACGCTGGCGTATGGTGGGGCGACAGTAGAAAGACCTACCTAAATTCCCTATAAAATAGACCAAGCGACTGGCGCCCTGTGCACCAGCAGCGGCTCTGAAGGATCTTTATCCTTTGTCCGTACGTTACCCTTATATGTATCTACTTTTTTTTGTTCTCTTTTATATAGGTCTACAGACTAGTTTATTTATAATCATGGAAATAAACAAATATTTTCTTGCCGTGGCCTTAGGATTTGCATTGATTGGTTAATTACAGAATGATATTACAGTCTTTGTTTTAATTACATAATAACTTTAGCGATCCTGAACGGAGAACAAAAATTTAACAAGTATTTCTTGTCGATAGATAAACGTGTATAAATATTAAGTTCACTTATTACGTCATATATGGTTATACGAGAAAAGTCAATCCCTTTGTATCTTTTCAACATATTGTCAACAGTAACCTTTTCAATGTGATTATAATGACTTTTTAGCGAATTTATTGTGATGCCTTATAAGTAACTTATTTTTCATAAGTTTCCGATGGTGCAATCGTAAGCAGAATAGAGGTTAGAATAGCTGACATTCATCAAAATTGGCAATAAAATGCAGTTTTTAGCTAAAAAAGTTTTTAATTTAATTAAATTTTGTTTTTAATTAAAAAGGCACTGAAACTTTTAATTTCCGTTCGAATGAGCTTTGTCGCTACATTCTAGGACCACTGGGTCGATACGATCACCCCTGGGAAAAAGAAAAAAAATAAACACGCATCCCTGATCTTTCTTCTGGCAAAAATTACAAAATTGCACATTTTTGCAGACAAGAGCTAGAAACATATACAGTAAGGGTTTCTTATACGCTGAATCTGATGGTGTGATTTTCATTCAGATTTTATGACTTTTATTGGGTGTTTTCCCCTTTTTTGAAAATAAGGCAAATTTTCTCAGGCCCTTAAGTTTTGATGGGTAAGACTAAACTTGACGAAATTTAAATATTTAAAATAAAAATAAAAGTCCCATTCTTTTGATGTATCTATTGGTATCAAAATTACGTTTTTTAGAGGTTCAGTAACTGTTGAGCCGGGTCACTCTTACTACACAGTTTGTTACCCTAAACTGTTTGAAATGGCGATAAGAATCGTCCAGATCAGAGGCCCGTATTACAGGTATATACGTGATTTTCTTTCTTTAAAATATATTAAAATGGTTAATGTAAAGTTCACAGGAATAACAATTTTCAACTGATAGAATTCAATAGAGAATTGGGGAATAAAAATTAAAATGCAATTAGACTGAATAAAACCTGTTACAGCGCCGTAAATTGATGATCATCTAGGCAATATGGGACCAAGAGACCGATATCCGTCGCAGTGAGGTTAGGTGACAAGCTTGCTACTTGTCCCTGTAAGAAGATCCAGAAACTGGAACTTCGATTCGACGCCTAATGCGCCAGCAATGGCTCTGGAGGATCTTTATGCTTCGTCATCTTCAAGACTGAAGAAACAAAATTCATGTTATAATAGTCAGTAGAATGAGCTACGTAAAAAGGTCCTTTGAAGCCAAAAGTAACAATAATTGCGCATCCTAAGGAAAGAAAACTTAATACGGTGGGGGTGCTCCACCCACCCTTGTGGCTTCATATTTACTGCCTCTCATTGTTTTGTGATATTCAAACCATTTTGTGTTCAATATTCTTTTTATCTATCAAGCCGTTCAGTTTTCTTTTGCTTTTGAAAGCTTCTTGTTTTTTTCATCACATCATTAGTTTTATCTTTCTTTTTAGATTTGTCTAAAGTTTTTGCTTCTTTTCTATCTGTAGTTATTAGCACAAAGTTCTGTCCTGCTGTATCTGCAATTTTTTTGATTTTAATTTTGATAGCCCCTTTAACAAAAGGAGTTCCACAGGGGACAGTTCATGGCCAGCATCTTATTCTTCACAAATATCGCTTAGTACTCGTATCAATATTGGCTCTCGATTCGTGATTGCACTCAAGCTGTTGTTTGTCATCTCTTACAGGTAATTAAGTAAAAAAAACAAGTTTTTTAAACTGAAAGTAAGGAGCGACATTAAAACTTAAAACGAACAGAACTTATTCCGTATATGAAAGGGACTGTCCTCTCCTCAACGCCTCGCTCTTTACGCTAAAGTTTTTTATTGTTCTAAAAAAAAAAGTTGTGAGACAGAGTCAAACTTTAGCGTAAAGAGCGAGGCGTTGAGGAGAGGACAGTCCCTTTCATATACGGAATAATTTCTGTTCGTTTTAAGTTTTAATGTCGCTCCTTACTTTCAGTTTAAAAAACTTGTTTTTTTTACTTAATTTTTGAACGTTTTTGAATAAATGCAGGTTTCGATCTTGGCTCACCGTACATGAATAATTAAAAAAAAAATTTCATATTAATTTACTTTTATTTAGTTAAATGGCTTTCTCGAAACTTGTTTAATTTTATTTACGAACGTTTTTATTAGTAATAAATATACGTATATGAAAGGGGTTGTTCCCTCCTCAATGCCTCGCTCTTTACGCTAGAGTTTTTATTGTTTTAAAAATCAAAGTTGGGATACCGAGTCAAACTGTAGCGTAAAGAGCGAGGCGTGGAGGAGAGGACAGCCCATTTCATATACGACCTAATTTCTGTTCGTTTTAAGTTTTAATGTCGCTCCTTACTTTCAGTTTAAAAAACTTGTTTTTTTTATTAAATTTTTTAACGTTTTTGAATAAATGCAGGTTTTGATCTTGGCTCACCGTACATGAATAATTAAAACAAAATTTTCATATTAATTTACTTTTATTTAGTTAAATGGCTTTCTCGAAACTTGTTTAATTTTATTTACGAACGCTTTTATTAGTAATAAATATACGTAACTTACGAATTAACTTACGTAACGAACTTCTATATTCATATATTTTTAATTTGTTTATTAGGGGTTCGCCCCCTAGTCAATACCTTGCTCTTTAAGCGAAAGTTCGAATTTTGTTCCAATTCTTTAAAAATGACCGCTTAATCACAAAGGCCGTTTATTAGAATAAATAGCTCTTATGAAAGTACTAAAAAATCTTTGGCTTAAAGAGCGAGGTATTGACTACGGGGTGAACCCAATAATATATGTAATATTTTCTGTTCGTTTGAAGTTTCGATTTTGCTGCTATTGCAGTTGAAATACTTGTTTTTTTATATTAAATTTCTGATCTTTTTTAAATAATGCTGGGAAGTCCGGCGTCCCCTTCATAGCAATGTTCCTTCCCCCATGAAAACTTCCTTCATGGAAAGATCCTCCAACATAACCCCCGACCCACCCCACTCCCCCACTACCAGGAAAAATCTCCCCTGAAAACATCTGTATACTTCCAAATAACCAATACTATATGTTAACATTGGGTAAAATTCATAAGTTTCAGCCCTCCCCCCGGGAATTTAGGGGGATTAAGTAATCCTAAAAGACATACTTATTATATTTTAGAACATGCTGAACAAAATGGCTATCTCAAAATTTTGATCAGATGACTTTGGGGAAACTATTAGCGTGGGAGGGGGCCTAGTTGCCCTCCATTTTTTTTGGTCACTTAAAAAGGGCACTAGAACTTTTAATTTCCGTTCCAATGAGTCCTCCCACGATATTTTAGGACCACTGGGTCGATCCGATCATCCCTGGGGAAAAAAAAAAAATAATAAACACGCATCCGTGATCTTTCTTAAGGCAAAAAATGCAAAATTCCCCATATTTGTTGATGGAAGCTTGAAAACTCTACAGTAGGGTGCTCTGATATGCTGAATATGATGGTGTGATTTTCATTAAGGTTCTATAACTTTTAGGGGGTCTTCCCTCCTTTTTTCGAAAATCAGCCAAATTTTCTCAGGCGCCTAACTTTTGATGGGTAGGATCAAACTTTATGAAACTTATATATTTGAAATCAACATTAAAATCTGATTCTTTTGATGTATCTATTGGTATCAAAATTCCGTTTTCTAGAGTTTTGGTTACCATTGAGCCGGGTCGCTCCTTTCTTACAGTTCGTTACCACGAACTGTTTGATATGTGTTTGTGTTTTTACAGCTTTTAACTCACAGGTTCAAGGAGCCCATACAATCGAAAAAACTATGCGAAGGAAGCAATTAAAAAATAAACAGCTTTTGCCTTCAATTTCATATAAAGCATCCTTTTTCTTTCCAATTTCTTTTGCATTTGGTGATTTCAATTATTTATATTCGTGTTTATTGTGCAACACCAAGCTTAGTATTAGTCGGTGTATTTTTTTTTGAATATTGGATAAAAGGATAAATATCTTCCCAAACCATTTCCGGAAAAGGGCGTGTAGAATCGACGTTTCAGTTGCTGGGTCTTTTTAATGGGACAAGTAGCAAGCTTGTCGCCAAACCTTGCTGCGGCAGGCATCGAATCCTGGGCTCCGTATGTTCGGTAACTATTGAGTCGGGTTGCTCTCACTATACAGTTCGTTACCGCGAACTGTTTGAAACTGCGATAAGAATCGTCAAGACCAAGGGCCCCTATTACAGGTATATACATGATTTTTTTCTTTAAAATACATTAAAATGGTTAATGTAAAATTCACAGTAACAACAAATTTTTGATTGATAGAATTCAATAGAAAATTGGGGATTGAAAATTAAAGTGGAACTAGACTAAAGAAACCCTATTGCAATGCAGTAGATTGATGATCATCTAGGCAATATGGGGCCAAGAGACCAATCTCCGTCACAATGAGGTTGGGTGACAAGCTTGCTATTTGTCCCTGTAAGAAAATCTATAAACTGAAACTTCGATTCGACGCCCAATGCGCCAGCAATGGCTATGGAGGATCTTTATGCTTTGTCATCTGAAGACACAAAATCCATGTTATAATAGTAAGTAGATTGACCTTTCAAGCCAAGAAGAAAAGATTCTTTCCAGCCAAAAGTTACAATTATTGCGCATCCTAAGGAAATAAAACTTAATACGGTGGGGGTGTTCTACATACCCTTGTGGCTTCATATTTACACTCTCTCGTTGTTTTGTGGTATTCAAACCATTTTGTGTTCCATCTACTTTTTATCTATCAAGCCTTTCAGTTTTTCTTTTGCTTTTGAAAGTTTATTGTTTTTTCATCAGATCATTAGTTTTATCTTTGTTTTTAGATTTGTCTAAAGTTTTTGCTTTTTTTCACTTTTCTCTTTTTTGGCGGTTTTTCATTGGCTTTATGTTATAAAAATGTTATTTTGAAATAGATGTATTTCTTCATATAGTTTTATTCAAAAATTGTGCATCGAAATTACATTGTAATACTGGTTTAGTTGTGAAGAAAAAGTAAAAAAACTTTCCAGATTGACGGTAAATTACTTCAGTAAATCCATTTTTGTTGCTAAATCATTGTTTGCTTGCAGAAAGAGAGAGAATCCAAGGTAGAACAAATGAGGAGACATAGAGAGAAAAAACTGCTCTGAAGACGACGACATTCCTTACCGAAAGAAGGTTATGACGGGGGCTGGGTAATCATCATTCGATTGACGAGCTGATGTAACACGGTTCAGATAAAAATATAAACAGTTCCAGCTTTAACGTGGAACCATCTACTCTACTCCAAAGTAATTTTGTAACAATTGTAGAACCATCACCGGAACTCAAAACAGCTGTAGAACCATCAGAAGCATTTGAGGTAGACGAATATCAGAAAAGTCCTATCTTCACGAATTTGGAGCCTCTGGAATCGTGTCCGGAATACTCTGTTGGGAAGAACATTTATCCCATTAACGATGCAAGTGTTTTATTCTGGATTCGGACCCCATTTTACCCCAACCACTGGAAACATCTATCAACTCAGTTGGAGGCCACTATCCCGACAGAAGCTCTGACTCATATTCTGAACCAGTCGATCTTAAAGCGTCTATGATGGACCTCCACACCTCTGAAGCTGTGCCTCAGTCAATGTTATTGGCAAAAGCTAAAACTAGTACTGTAGTTTCAGCTAATTTACGAACTGTAAAGCGGGCCCGCACCATCGAGGAAAGAATCCAGAAAGCTCAAGATAAGCATATCGTACTTGACTTGCGCAAGGATACCTGCTACATGAAATGAAGGTACAAGTTTATGGAGGAGGATGTGAAGCAGATTAATACAAATTACTGGAAGTTTTCTTATGAACAGGAGAAAAGAGCCTGTCTCTTCTTCTTGAATTCACCTCTGAAATACTGAATAAAAGGAAAGCCGGTGACGTAAACGTGGAAGAAACAGATAAAATAAAAAAAAGAAAATAGTTCACTTTTTAAAGTCTCTGACAGTTGATTATTAAAAAAAATTGTATCCTGAAAAATGTTCCTGGGTACGCTTGGGCTCAAAATGACTCAGTGGTGCGCGAACTGCATAAGGCTATAGAGAAAACTGAAAAAGAAGACATTCTTCTGACTGAGGAACATGGTGGGAACCGCTACATCAACGTAAAAGAAGAAATTAAACCTCATATAAGCAGTTTTCATCCAACCACGTGTCACTACAGAAAATTCAATGCACCGATTAGGCTTTATATCGATCGCTTTCTTAAAGTCAATATTATGCACGAAGACTTCTGCAAGAAATTTCCACTTGTACAAACCTCAGTTGAAGCATATCGAAAGGCACTTCTGTCAATGAACATATCTTTGAAAAACCGACATCTGATAGGTGTGACAACTGCTTGGACCATGACAATAGAACTTTGAATGGTGACACTACAGATATTTAAACTTTGATGTGGGAAAGGCATAAATCAAAATCAAGAGCGGCCAAAGTTCTCTATAGTGAAAGAAAAATGTATGAACAAAGTGACAAGGAAAAGATTTTTTGCGTCAACATGTAGAAAGTTTTGCTTCTGCCCACAGATAAAGGAGTCTGTGGGGCCACAGATAAAGGAGTGCTTTTTCACAAGTTGACTCGTTGTCTTCAATGAAACATTTTGCCCTGTGAATTAAAAACTGGAAGAAAACTCTGTTTGCGCTGTTTGGCACGAAACTGTTCAGAAACGTGACGCTGACAATGTAGTATGAGATTGCCCTACTTATTTAGGACTAGAAGTGGTAGTGTGTAAAAACTGAGGCGTTTGGTAAGAAACGGTAGTCAAAATCCAGTGACAACTAATATTTATTTTTAGATAAAATAAAAGGAGAAAATGTTCCAATTACTATTACTATAAACTCTTCCAATAGATCTCTTCTGGGTTGGCTAATAATATATTCCGTGTGTGTCCGTTGTTCAGGAGATTTCCTCTATAGCCCATGTCGTTCACCAAAAAAGGATTATTTAGTTTTAAGGCTATCGAATACTTCTAATTGAAAGTGTTACACTTGAATACTGGGCAAGGCTTAAGCTCTGGGCTATTAAGATCCTTTATTTCAAATTATTCTCTTTCTGGTGAGCCAAAAACTAGGAATACCTGTACTTAATTAGATAACAATTTATTTGTTTAACCTAAACCAAGATATCCAATATTTATACTTTGTAAGAGAGAACTAGTGTTCCTTGGACCTTTGATAAATTTCAACTTCTGCAGGGAAAACTATTAATTGAATATATCTGGGCAGATAGGCCCTGAAATTCTTAATTTGACAATATAATTCCCCTTTTCTCCCTAACATATCTGTCCAGGCAAGTTCCAAGGGACACCAGGCTGGAAAAGGGAAGCACAAAAGCTCTCCTAACGTTGACTTCTTGGTTGGAGTTTTTTCCTGTTCCTTAAACCTTCGGTTAATCACAAGTTTAAATTTTGGGAAGAAATTAATTTTTTCCTATTTTAACCTCTAAATGCTGTCCTTTGTCTAAATGGCCCAAGCCTTGGCTAATTAAGATATACTAACCAAATTATAAACCCAATCACCAAATAGAATAAAATATAGAGTCCTAAGCTATTGACGCGCGTATTTTTTCCCCTTCTGATTAATTAGATTACTCATCCTTCAATTAATAACAAAAGTCCTCAGGATTACCTCACTATCAGTAGGATTCAAACCCCTTTATAAATCTATTGACAACCCTCAAAGGGAAATTTTCGCCCTGACTCCAATTTCAATTTAAATGACTCAAATGTAAGCATTAAATTAATTCAGAATAAGATCTTGATTTAGCCCATGCGACAGAAATCTCTCCTAAGTTTATTACTTTATTTCAGTGTTTTCCTCAGTAAAACTAAAGAAAATTATGAACATTCAATACTATTTTTCCAAAATTGCTTTACCTCTTGCTGTTCAATTGCTATCTTTAAAAATCAACTAAAAAATATACCATAATCTATAGCGTTGTAGGAAAAATTTTGATTCATCTTGAAAATTTGCCTTCATAAGGCATATTTTTTATTAATTGGCTAGGTGGAAATTTATCATTCTACAAAATGAGCGATTTAGAAACTGTATAGCCCTTTTCATTTTTGAACTGTTAGTGAAGACGTGGAGTGACCCAATTTTCAGCTCGGATAACTAAAGGCAATTATCAAGCACGAAGAAGCCTGTCTCGGTGGATCTCTGTAACCTAGCTGAATAGAAAAACTCTGTCAAAGCAATATAATCTATGCACGAGCATGCTGCTGCTACTTAAATGGAGCCTGATGCAAGACATATAATTACTGACGGTAAGTTTTACGTTTGAAACTTTTGAAAAAAATAGAAGTTCCAGAAATAGAATTTCCAAAAAATTAAAATGGAATAGAAACCCCTCTGTCATCTTCAAGTCTTTTTCAGCCAGGAAAGTGTGGTAAGCGAAACATGCAAGTGATAGAAAAATGCAGATCTCATTGGTTTGCAAGTGGATCAGAAGATTCCCATTTCATTTTTTTTTTACAATCTGGCTTCTTTGTAGAGTGGTGCCAACGCAGCTTATGAGTGTGTCAAGTAACGCAGCAAAATCCGAACCATATTTTGGTTTAAAAATTTTTGTGTCAGCTACGTATCACAATAAGGCTGATATTCCTATTACCAGGATTGGGTGACAGCCAGTGTTTATTCACCCTAACTTCAACCCAGAAGTAGTCGAAGAACCAATTAAGACTTTCAAGAATACTGTGTAAGGTTGCCCCTACTTAACAGGGCTAATAAATTTGGTAGCGTGATATCGACTGAGGCGTTGGATAAGAATCGGTACTCTATAATCGGTATTATATTCTAATTCTATATGTTGGCTATTTCCAAACCTCTTCTAAGGTCAAAAGATCTACTTGTTCACATCCACCGATGTATACCGAAAAGAAAAAGATTAAGTTAATCCTAAGCTAACAAATGTTTCAACTTAAAAGGGTTGCACTTGAACAGCTAGTCAAGGCTTAAGTTCTGGGTTATAAAATCCTTTAGTTCAAGCTATTTTTGAGCTAAGCTAAGAATAACCGTACTTGCTTTTAATTCCAATTTTTATTAACCTAAACCAAGAGATTCTTTTATTATTTCTTGATAGGATTGTGTATTCCTTTGACCTTTATTAAGAGCCCAAATGCCTTCTTCTTTAAACTCTCAGTTATTCAAAGCATAAATTTCTGGAAAGAAATTTACTTTGGCTTATTCTAACCTTAAAAAAATGCTGTCTTGTCCAGATGGCTCAAACCTTGTTTAGGTGAAAATACAAATGAAATTATAAGTCCCAAAATCATCAATTTCTCTTATGTACGTATTAAAATTTTCTCCAAGTGACAGAAAGCCTTTTTGAGGTTTATCTTCTTATTTTAACTTTTACCTTCAAACTTTTATCCCCAAGGAGAATTTCAGACAGACAGTGGTAGCTTATCGTTATTACAAAGTAAACACTTACTCTTCGTTCGATTTCCAAAAAAAAGACTACCCTGTTTTCGTTCCTCAATCTCTATTTTAAGTTCTATCTATTTTGTTCTTCTTTCCTGTCATTGGTCAGAGACCAGTTTGCAATGGAGAGTATTAGAACAATCTAAGGCATCGGACGACCAAGATGAATTATTAACACTTGCAAAAAGATTCGAAGCAATAGATTCAATATATAGGGAGCCCCCAGATATGTCCTTGGGAGCAGCAGTAGTAGATTCAAGAGACAGAAATTCAGCTGAAGGACCTGGAGTTAACTACAGGGTAGAATATAAAAACAAGGGCAATTATAGGGGAAAATGCTTTAATTGTGGGAGACTGGGACACATGAAAGTGGATTGCAAAGTCCCAAACTGTACGAATTGTGGAAAACCCGGACATTATCGTAAAGATTGTTGGCAAAGTTTAGCATGTATAAGGTGCCAAGAATTCGGACATAGTGCAGACAAATGTATGACACTAAATCCAATTGAAAAAAAAACTAATCAGGCAGGACTTAGAGGAGGTACGTCCCAAGCCTGAAAATAAAGTCACAAACCCTCCTTCTAACCAAAATGAAGATATTTGTTTTAGTGCGTTGCAGGAAAATAAAACTGAACCAAGTTCTTTCCCATTTATGTGGACTGCTAAAATAGCCGACCAAAATTTTGTAAAATGTTTCGTAGATAGCGGGTGTCAAAGAAGCTTTTCAAAGGAGGAAATATTTCAAAAATTTCCAGTAGAGGTTCGTAGACGCCTCAAACCATTCTCCCGAAACGTGAAATCTTCAATTGGAAAGACTTTACAGCTAATAGGAGAGATAAATGTAGCATTCTGCATTACAAATGAGGCAAACGGAATGAAAGATTATTTTGGAAATTTTTAGTCGTTCCAGACTTGAATTTCGACGTAATTATAGGATATGACATGTTAAACAAACTGGATTGTACGTTAAATTTAAAATATAATAAAATTTCTTTAGGAAATACAAGTACGGAGGAAATAAATTCCCTTGCGTTTTTCACGGAAGAAATTTCGGGAAGGGGGTTAACATATGTAGCAAAGCAGGTCTGTATTCAGGCCAATTGTTTCAAAATCATTAAGGCCAAATTGTCAAATCACTCAGCACCCTTTGTAGCTCACGGCGACACTATAATGTTTAACCCAAATATTCAGACACAACTACATTTATCTCCGTCGCTATGTGAAACTTATAACAATGCAATAAAAATAGTTTATTTTAATACGAGCGATGAACTTCTAAACTTACCACGAGGTAAAACCGTTGGTTCGTATGAGGTGATAAACAATGAATATTTAACAGATGTGACTCTCTTAGCAGGATGAGTAATAGAAAATAAAGAGGAAGCCCTATCTATAGAGGATGATAAAATAGGATGGGAAGACAACGAATTTTTAAAGAGAATTAAAACAGGTCCACTAAGTTCTGAATGAAAACAAATAGTAGAGACAGTCTTATTAAAATTGAAACGAGCCTTTGCAACTGGACCTTATGATGTAGGGCAAAATGACCTTCCAGGATATAAGGTAAAAATAGACCCGGGTATACCTATCAAGCGTGTCAAGCAATACTCTTTACCATTTTTAATGACAGAATGCTTACAAAAACACACGAATGGACGGGTAAGATTAGAAATTATTAAGATAAGACCATCAGAATAAACAGCTCGAATGTTTAGCATAGGGAGACCAGGAAATAATGGTAAAATTCCTCCAAAAAACTTTTGAGATGAAAGTAATAGTCAATTCCTCAAAAATTTAAGATCAATAAATAAGGCGATAAAAGACTCACAGTGGGGTATTCGAAGAATCTCAGAAGTCATCTCTGATCTATCTAATAAAACCAAATTCATTTCAACTATTGATATTAGAAATGGATTTAGTCACTGTAACTTAGCTGAAGAAAGCCAAAAATATTTTAGTTTCTCAAATAAAGGGATTTCTTATGTATTTAAACGCGTGCCACAAGGATCAGTTTTCTCGCCCCGCGCTTTTGTTGAATTTTTAAATCAGGTTTATGGACCAGAATTTTCTTCATTTTTATCAAGTTATGTAGATGACTTGACAATACATACGTAAGGGAACTTTGAAGAACATTTGAAACATATTGAACTAACTTTAAAACAGGCCATAAAATTTAATCTAAGGCTTAATATTGATAAATCCCAATTCTTTTCAGAAGAATGTGACTTGTTAGGGTTTCGGGTCTCCACTAAAGGAGTAAAACCACAAGTCCAAAAATTAGAAGCTATAAAGAAATTAGAACCACCAAGTGACGTCAAAGGAATTAGGTCATTTTTAGGCTTAACAGGTTATTACAGGGATTCTATCATAATTACGCAAAATTAGCCGAACCTTTAATTCGACTAACTAGAAAAAACGTGCCTTTTATTTTTGGCCCAAAACAAAGCGTAGCCTTTGAAAAGTTAAAAACAGAATTATTAAATCCAAATAGTATTTTTTTAGAATTTCCTGATAAAGACAAAGAATTTTATCTTTTCACAGATGCCTCAGAAAAAAGTATTGCTTCAATCTTAAGGCAACAATGCAAAAAAACGGATAGATTTCAAATAGTGGTAACCTATTTAAAGGTTTTTAGTGATGCAGCCTCAAGGTTTGATAACCACAACAGGAAACTTTTTGCCTTAGTACAAAGTCTAAAGCACTTCCAAAAAGGATATTTATGGGCCGCGAGAACTCACATATTTGTAGACTGTACTGCACTAACATATCTTAAAAGATCAAAGGATCTTCACTCAAAATTATATAGAATTGCAGTTTTATTAGACAACGATTTGTATACATATCACCACATTAGTACCAGTAGAAACCCTGCAGACTATTTGAGTCGCCCTAGCTCACAATTTGTTAAGGAAAATAGATCAATTAATCTTGACGAGTTAGAAGTAGAATATTTAGGTGACGAGGAACCGATTGATTTTTTTGGGATTGGTAAAGAAGAGATGAGAGGATTTCAATTAGAGGACCCTGAAATTAAGGTGGCAATTGATGAAATAATAAGATTAGAAAATACACTCTTAGGCTTAAATTCTCCCCAGGATACAGATAAAAATAAAGAAACGTCTAAAGAGGGTAGAAATGAACAGTCGAGCCAGACTGGTTTGACCAGGCCCTGTGAGGGATGTGAGTCAAATACAGGTAGCTCAAACATTTCTGGAGCTATCATACCATTGAAAGGGAATGAATTCAGTAGTAATACTGAAAAGGAGTTTCCTTCTATAAGAGGGAACAAGCCTGGATACAGGGATAGATGGCTAACACCTAGGACTATCCACGGCAAACTGAAAGAGGTAAAAGTAAAGGGCAGTACGCATGCGTGTGTTACTGACAGCAGGTCAATTTTAGAGGGGAGTGAAATTGAACCCTGTAAAGGACAAGTTCTGACGGCGGAACTTGCCAAGACCAGAGCTACTGTAAATGTTACTGGCACTAAGGATAATCGGGCCGAATCCCAAACGTCCAGAGATTCAGACTCGGAGAGGGACGAGCCGTTATGGATACAAGCTCGGGCGGTGGAGCTTGCAAAGACTAGGACTATAGAAAGGGTCACTAGCATGGATAATTGGGCTGGGTCTGGAATACCCGCAGACCTAGGCACCAAGAGGGGTAAGCCGCAGGAAGAATTTCCAAAATTTGAAGTTTCGGGCAGAGCTCAAATTAACAACAGACCAGAAACTTCAAATTTGGGGGAAGGGAATCCTCTTGTTGCGAAATGGTTGAGATATTTTCAGCTAATTCTAGTTGAAGGAATATTGTATGCAATAGACGATTCAGAAAAAAGGAAAGAAATGCATCAATTTAAAATTATCCTACCAAAAAAAACTAATTAGGGGAATCATTAATCTTATGCATACGAGCCTTTTCCTAGGAGCACATATGGGGACTTTTAAAACCTTGGATAAATTAAAACAATGTTGTGTTTTTGAACATATGTACTGCCAAGTGGAGGAGGTAGTAAAGAATTGTGATCTTTGTTTGAGAAGTAATAAAGTTAGTAACATATATCCTAAATTGAGAGAAAGTATTTTCCCTGACCACCCATTCCATGTCTGGTCAATGGATACCACGGGAAAATTACAGCTTTGCGCTAATGGTGACCAATATATAATTATTGCGGTAGAGAATTTTACTAAGTACACGGTGATAGCGCCGGCCAAAGACCTGAGGTCAAAATCAATGATAAATTTATAATAAAGGAAATCATATCCCATTTTGGAAATATGGATTTCCTACTGTCTGATAATGCCACATGCTTTACAAGTAAACACTTTAATGAAATGGCCAAAGAATTAGGATTCAAAATTATACATTCATCGCCAAGAAACCCCCAATCTAATGGATTAGCAGAAAATAGAGTAAAATGTGTAAAAAGAATACTGACTCACTACCACGATGAGATACATAGAGGAAATTGGAGTGAATTCTTACCATTCATACAATTAGCATTAGATACTAGCAGGAAATATACACCCTTTTTTCTACTACATGGTTTCGAAGCGAAATCAGTATTTGATAACATTGTTTCTAATCCGAGGGAGGGTTTCTATTCAGAAGATGAATGGGTATCTAATCTCGTTCAAGAAGCATTTGTCAGCCGACAAATATGTATAAACGAATTAAAAAGGGCCCGAAAAGGTCAAGCGGCACAATACAACAAAAAAATATTGGAAATCGAAATTTTCCCTAATAATTTAGTGTACGTCATCCAAGAAAGTTCATCAAAAAGTTATTCATATAGGGGACCTTATCTAGTGTTATTGGAATTATGTAAAAACATCTTTTTACTACAGGAGTTAAAAACTATTAAACACAAGTTAGTAAATATAAGACAATTTAAAAAGATAAACGACCACAAAAAGTTTTTAGCCATGAACCCCGAGATAGCAAAACAAAGGTCAAAGGTAGATGACAAGCCCTTAAATCCTATACCAGATGAAATTGAAGGGGGGCAAATGAATAAAACACAGATAGAGGAAGAGATCCCCCATAATATTTGGCAATGTAATTTAAAGGGAAGTTTATTAAACCAAATAAATGAAAATAATTTGGAAAGTGTAAACCAGCCTTACATTACGACTTCAAGTGAGGAGAATGATCCTGGTAACACAGGAACAGACACAGAATTGAGATTACCAGAGCCTCAATTACAACCCATGGACGAAATAACCAGTGAGGAAATAAATGACAATTCGGAAGGAAATACTTCGGTGCAAACATTTGATAATTACGAACAAGGAAGATTTATCCATAAAAAAAAGGCTAAATCAAAACCACTAAATTATAAATATCCTAGTTTAAAGGACTTTCTCGGCGGAAAAATAGCAAAACCTTAATAAATAACAAAGTTACCTTATTATAAATTTAAACTTTCAAAAGGCTGCTCCAAGCCAGTATCCTCGGGAGAAATACAAAATCCCTCAAAATCTGCGACCTGAACAGAGTATAGTTTAGTTTCTTTTCTCGGCAGGTGGGTATGAAAGTGTTCAAGGGTTAATTAATGAAATCCCACCGCTGCCACCAGTTGTAAGGTTGCCCCTACTTAACAGGGCTAATAAATTTGGTAGCGTGATATCGACTGAGGCGTTGGATAAGAATCGGTACTCAGAATTCAGTGACAACTGATTTTATTTATAAAATAAGATAAAATGAAAAATATTCTAATTCTATCTGTTGGCTATTTCCAAACCTCTTCTAAGGTCAAAAGATCTACTTGTTCACACCCACCGATGTATACCGAAAAGAAAAAGATTAACTTAATCCTAAGCTAACAAATGTTTCAACTTAAAAGGGTTGCACTTGAACAGCTAGTCAAGGCTTGAGTTCTGGGTTGTAAAATCCTTTAGTTCAAGCTATTTTTGAGCTAAGCTAAGAATAACCGTACTTGCTTTTAATTCCAATTTTTATTAACCTAAACCAAGAGATTCTTTTATTATTTCTTGATAGGATTGTGTATTCCTTTGACCTTTATTTAGCTTTAATTTTAGCAGGGAAACTTAATTGAAAATATCTGGACATAAAGGTTTAGAAATTCTTAAGCTGGTAATATTGTTCCCCTTTTTCTCCTGACCTTTCCTGTATAAACATTAAGGTTACTTTTGTTTAAACAAGCAGTACGGGTTAACAAAATGAAAGAGTGATAAAAAGGGAACGGTGTTCCTCTTCGTATAAACGTCTGAGGGTTGCACAAAGGGGGGGGGGGGTGTTAATTTATGTTATTGTCCGATAATTCCAATTTTGGATATAAGGTCCTTATAAAGTCAAGCTAAGCCTCAAGGGACTCTAGGCTGAAAAAGGGAGAGCCCAAATGCCTTCCTTCTTCAAATTCTCAGTTATTCAAAGCTTAAATTTCTGGAAAGAAATTTACTTTGGCTTATTCTAACCTTAAAAAATGCTGTTTTGTCCAGATGGTTCAAGCCTTGTTTAGGTGAAAATACGAATGAAACTATAAGTCCCAAAATCATCAATTTCTCTTATTTACGTATTAAAATTTTCTCAAAGTGACAGAAAGTCTTTTTGAGGTTTATCTTCTTATTTTAACTTTTACCTTCAAACTTTTATCCCCAAGGAGAATTTCAGACAGACAGTGGTAGCTTATCGTTATTACAAAGTAAACACTTACTCTTCGTTCGATTTCCAAAAAAGACTACCCTGTTTTCGTTCCTCAATCTCTATTTTAAGTTCTATCTATTTTGTTCTTCTTTCCTGTCATTTTTCAGAGACCAGTTTGATGTCATCCTAATGATAGTTCTTTGTTTAAAGATTGGTTTCCGCTTTTACTATTAAAAAACCATGTTTTTTGGTCATGTGATTCAAATCGCGTAATATACTTGTCGTTGACCCCTCGAGTTTGAAAAGGCAGTCCGCTAATTGTATTGGCATTTTATGGTCCTTGTTGAATTAAGGGTACAATTGTTCAAAATCCTTACACAAAGAAATTTAATACTTCGTTACTGCAAAAGTCATACTTTGCTATCTTTACAATTTATTCAGGTTATGATGGCTTTCCCACATTTTTACAACTGTCAGAGAACAAGGACTGAGTTTCCACCCATGCCACATGCGACTAGGCTGTATATGAAATTGTACATGCTGTAAGAGTAAAAAATCTGGTAGCATATTTTGATGTGCTCTGGTTTAGAAGAGCTGATTTATGAGGCTGGAATTCCAGTAGAAGAAACCACAAGGAAAGTGATGAGTGGAAAACCGTATTGCAAAGCTTTTGCTGCTCATCCCTTAGTTCTTGAGGCTATATCTGTTCTGTACAGTGAAGCTTTTGATGATTTTTGGATCGATTCAATGATCTATCGTGTATTGCCATTTTCGAAGAAACTGAAGGTTTATTATAGAACTTGAAAATCTCAAAAAAGGATGCTCCCATTAATGAGAACATTCAGTGTCTTAAGTAAAAACTTGCCACACCACCCACTAGTGGGAATGATTGAGTATTCCTGTGCACGCTCAAAACCCCACAAGTTGTGTAAACTCTAAACAAGAGATATCTCCAGGGTACATCCGACATTCTGCAATGGACTGTTAAAAGTGATAAGGTGAAATGCCAATTTTAATTCCATTTCCCCTGATCATGCAATAGAATCCACTATTACTTTGGATGCAAAGACAAAGGGTGGAATGACAGAGATTACCATGAGTGAGTTGGGACTTATAAAGTAGAATTTAACCATGGGCGCCCATATGAGGGGGCAGGGGGGGGGGCTATTGCCCCCCCTGGCTGAATGATGCTGCTTTATTTTTATATTTTTGTTCTGAGATTTCTATTATATAGCATTAAAAGTAGCAATTAGACGAAGTTTGCCCCCCTGGAATTCAGCTTATGGGCGCCCATGAATTTAACCCTTCCTTTTTGTGCCTCATTCTCAGCTAAGTTCAGCGAGATGCTGCATATTGTACCTCAAGGTGAAACTGACACCACTCACTACGAAGATTGCCCTTCCTGTAATAGCACAAATCTGTTGTTAATGTGAAATGTGTTCTGGAATCCAGCCTCAACCCTTTTTGATACAGTGATAAAGATTCAATCAATATTCATATTCTTGGACAGTCGGTAATGAGATTGCTGACGGTCTTCTCGGCGTGTGAGCTATTGGAAACGGAACACTTGAGCTGAAGAGATGAAGCTGCCCTTAGCGAAGTGAAGGTCACGAGCAATGAGCTGGCGAAACAGAAAAGAAAATCCGGACTGTTAGTGTTGTGAATAGTTTGATTAATGTTGAACTTTGGACTGTCAAAAGGGTTTTGGTGAGTGTTGACATTACTAGCGACGCAAGGTTTCACCATCAAAAAATTTTGTTTCATGAGCTTCTCCTATATACATCTGTATAATTGAGAAAAGTGCCATTTCTGGGAAGAATATATTTCGGTCAGGAACCAAGTCAGCTCTTTTAGAGTATCAGGAAATAAAAATTAATTTGAATAAGTGGCCTGATACCGTCGAGATTCACAGGTAATCGACTCGATAAAAGATGGTAGACTCAATGTCGTAATTCTGAAGTTATTGAGAGCTCCGAAACCATTGAAACCTATGCAAAACGAAAATCTCTACTCTTGTATCTTTTAAGGATAACTTTAAAGAACTGCATGTCCTTGTAGATAGATATGATGGACTATTCAGATATTGTGACACAGAAGGCTATATGTTCTGCTTGAAGAACTCGGGTGGTTGCCACGAGCACGAGGATTTCCTTATAAATTGGCAGCATTTCTAGGTAGACACTCAAAACTAGACGATTGGAACTCGATACAGTCAAATTCCAAGAAAAAAAATTTAATTCAACTTTAATTTAACGAATTTGAAAACTTACTTCTTGTCTTGCCAGCAGTTTTAAGTGTTCGGCTCTCTGGAGGCTTTCAAGACCAGAGGAAAATAGTGATATTCAGCAGAAGTGGAAGCATTAATTCTGTCTTTGAACAGCGTTTGAGTTGTACCAGAAAGAGGTTGATACTAGAGTTGTGTTACACACGGACTGCTAGAAAAGGGGTATCAGTATTGTATATGTCGATGCGAAAAACACAGACATTGTTGTCATTTTGCTTTATCATTATAAGCTTTTCCTTGGATACTCCTCAAATTGTAAAAAAGGGAAACTGTAGGTCCGATTCCATGCCTGTGCATCAACTTTACAGGAATTTACCAAATGATCTAGTTTTTTTTTCATGTGCCTTTTTTCATGCTCTTTCGGACAGTAATATAGTTGGTTTTATGTTCTCTAAGGGTAAAAGAGTATTGGTTAAGCCTATCGAGAAATGGGGAATACAGGAAACGGATTGCTTTACTTGTGGAATAGATAGAGCAGTCTAGGCTTGATCCTTCTGTGTAAGAAAACTGGCTTTATATTTGCAGGCAGTAGCGGATCCATGATTTTAGGAGGGGGGGGCGACTTGTTGCGAAAAATTCCCATTGCTAAATTAAGCCTAAAGTGCCTTACTGATATTGCAAGTTGTATGCCTCTGCTTCTATCCGTCATATAGCTGTCGGTTCCGTAACGCTATCCACAAAACTACATTTACAGAAACCCTATCAATGCTATATAACAAATTCTCGTCTCCCATTTCCACTATTAGCAAACCTATCAATAGCACTTTCTATACTTATTACAATATCAAGGTGAACATGAGAAAAAGCAAGTCCGGTGAGTCTTTTCTGCTTCATTTCATTTCTTAGCCACGTTTTCAATCTTTTCTAGGTAGAAAAACTTCGTTCAACAGATGCCACACTGACAGGTAGGGTCATGAGAATCTGCAAGAGCGCTGAAATATTCGGGAAAATATTACCATCGTAGTTCTGTTTCTGTGAAGTTTCCCCTAGTGTTTCAGGTATTCTACCTGTGCCTGCATTGCTTTCTCTCTGACGAAGCCACCGAGTTTTCCATATTGTCGCTTCTCCGGCCAGGGCAGATTCACAAACCGATTGGGAGGGGAAACCCATTACTGACCAGTATCACCCTGACAAGTCATGAATCATATTAGCGAATTGTTGTTAGTTCGTTTCCATACAATTTATTGGCAAGAAAATACTGAGCTTAAAAGTGTCCACCGATTCAACGGAAAAACGGCTTTCTAAGTCCTAAATGATTGTGTCCAACAGGGGAATAAAAACTCACAGTCTAAAATATTACCCGTTTGAACTGAATGGTACATTAATCCGATTTGTTTACTTTTTCGCTATCCTTGGGACTATTGTTTCTAAACCTAACTCGGTTGCCACTTTAGTTACCTCGTCAAATGTGTTACAAAACTCGCTTTCACTTTCACGACACTTGACTTGCTGCTGGATAAGAAGGTCCTTAACATGGCGTGCTGCAGACGTGAGGTCTAAGCTCTTCTTCTGAAATAGCCGACTGAGTGGTAAAATCAGTCCAGATACGTCACTAAGAGAGTAAATGGTTACTATCAGGTCGGAGGATGTGACAACAGTCAATAAGGATTTTGCTTTTGCTCCAGTTGTGCATTATGCCCAGCTGTTGATGGTCTAAAGAGCTCCCACTATCTTAGGGAGCTCTAACACAAACTGCATTGAGGAACCTTGCCTTTCAATCCAGCGCGTTTCACACATGCCAGTTACTTGTGCTTTCATTACTCTGGTTAAAACATAATTTCGCTTTGCAGAAGCACCATAAGAGCACCTATTTCTTTTATTATTCCGATGGAGTTTCTAACACTCTGGACACAAGATGTTTTTGCCATGGAAAAATTTAGAGCATGGTTGAAGCATGGGCAGCGCAGGGCATTCTTTGCTAACTTTTGAACTTCCTTTACAGCACCAAAATGTTCTGAAACCATCATAGCACATCCATCAGTGCCTATGTCCGCACAGTTTTCAAAGTCTAGCCCAAGAAATCTAAGAATATCCAACAAAACATTTCCAAGGGTTTTCCCTTTAATGGTCTGTTCAAAGTTTCCACTACTGTCCGAGTAACATGTTTCGTGTAGGTCTAGGAAACGAACGAAATCACCCCCTTTTCTGCAATTCGGCTGTTCAAAGACATAACCGTGAATGTGGCTTTTCGACATTTTTCAAAAACAGTTTTGAAGTTTCAAAAACTAAGAATCGCTCCATCTTTTTTTCTGAGTTGATTTGTCGGAAAAAAAATTATACTATAAGGTTGGTAATTTTAAGCCTGATTTTTCTATTTTATTCTCACTTTGAAAATTTACTCATACATTGAGCTATTGATAAAAAACAATCACATTCACGGTTTTATCGAGGGATTTCAGAGAAAGACTCGCAAAACCATGAATGTAGCGGAGGAAAGGTAACATTCCTGGTTTTGCCTTGCGAAGCCATGGCAAAACTGTAATGTTTTATTATTTTAGCACAGAAGCTAAGAGCTAGTTGATTTGAAAAAATAAGATTATAATGTAAAATCTACTTCAAGTAAAATGGTTTAAAAGTACGAAAATTAACTGGTACGCCTAACTTTCACTGCTGCATCGTTGAATCCAGTGCATCGTCGTAACTTTCTTCGTCTGCCAAATCCCGGACGCCAACACTAACCGGTATGGAATCCAAGAAATGTCTCTTTTCAAGTGGAGCATACCGCAAAAGAGTGTCCATGATTTTCTTCTTTTTCGTCTCTGTCATGCCTCTGTTCGTGCTTCTACATTCAGGTAAAGGCCCTTTTTTCTTCATACTTTTCTTTAAGAATTTACACTTGATGTAAGACTCTTACATCAAGTGTAAAAATTTTTAAACCAAAATATGGTTCGGATTTTGCTGCGTTACTTGACACACTCATAAGCTGCGTTGGAACCACTCTACAAAGAAGCCAGATTGTAAAAAAAAAAAAATAACTCATAAGGCAAATTTTCAAGATGAATCAAAATTTTTCCTAAGACACTATAGATTATCGTATATTTTAGTTGATTTTTAAAGATTGCAATTGAACAGCAAGAGGTAAAGCAATTTTGGAAAAATAATATTGAATGTTAATAATTTTCTTTAGTTTTACTAATAATTGACCATTTTTGGAGCAGTTTGGAATTTATTATTGATTTTGAGAGAATTTTTGTCAGTTGAGATAAATATTTAAGGAATTTGATAAAGTATAGATATATCACCCATTTGTCAACTATATAAAGCTGATTTTCATATTCAGCATGATTGATTACATCATATTGCATTCTCAAACCTTCTGCTGCTTGCTGATCACCCAAAACCTAAAACATCAACATTTCGATCGTGTGGCTTCCTGACTAATTGGCAAAAGGACGTTTTCAGAAAACCTCAGGAATGGCTAAGAGTATTAAGTTAATAATTTCAAGGCATATTGAAAGGGATGTTGAACTAAATCAAAAGACAATATGCGCATTCAAGATATTAAAATCTCAAGATCAAGTTAAAATCTTGGGCATGTTGAGGAGGATGATCTACTAACATTTGTCTCTACTTAGGGTTTTAACATACCGATAGTTAGAATGGCTTCAACACGATAAAAGTCCAAAATTTTTTCAGATTTTAAATCAATTTAAACAAAATTCCACGCACCCATTCATCTAAGGTTCTATAGTACAACTATCATAAAAAAATTATTGCAAAATTTGTCCAATGTAAAAATCGCAAGCCAGAATCTTGATTCATATGGAGAGAAACCGAAAAAGGTTTACACGCCAATCAAAACACCATATCAATTCAAAACGAACAGAAATTAATGAATAAAATTATTTTCACAAAAGTAGTCGTTCAAAAATAATAAGGGGTTACATTAGGCCTCAAACGAATGAAAAAAACAAATAATAATTCAAGAGTAAGACGAACATAAAACGACCATAAAATGAGTGAACCTCAAAACGAATTGAAACTACAATAAATAGTCAAGTTGAACTTAAAATCGATAGAAACTACCACAGAAAGGAGTAGGATTTACGCCTCTTATGCCTTGTAAAGACCAAAACATCATTTGCACTTTACTGAAAACAAAATGCATTTTAAATGTTTTATCTTTATTAGAGTTAATATACAAAATTTTTGAAACTTTCAGGAATGAATGTCAATATTTATTAAACTGTCAATCTAAATTTCATTAAATCTATTAGGTAGTCTTGGTTAAGTTTATTAGATCACAGCTCGAAATAAGAATTGTTTTCAGTGAAGTGCCAGTGACGTTTGGTCTATACAAGCCACAGAAGGCATTAGTCCAACTCCTGTTTGAGTTAGTTTCGGATCGGTTTAAGGTTAAGTTATTTATTGTAATTTTTGTTCATTTTTGGTTTCACTTATACACTAATGGTGATTTATGTCCGTTTTACACTTAAATTTCTATTTGAGTTTATTTGCGCTCGTTTTAAGTTCAATGCAGCTGTTTAACTTCTTTGATAAACTTCTATTTTGGATTTTTTTTAAATTAACACCAAAATAAACAGTACACAAATCCGCTTGAAAAAGAAAATGTCAACTTTTTATTTGCATTAGATTGCTTGAATACCTATATGTGAGGAAAAATTCACTAAGAGGCAATAAATTGCTGCTAATTTCTTTATGTGCCTTGTATTGGATGAGAACCATAGTAACAAACACAATATCTACATCTTTCAGTACTTAAAGAAACAATCTCCTTGGAAAGTAAACTATTCAGAGACCAATATAAACCAGGTAAAATGTACAAATTAAAGGATATGAGATTTTTGGAATGGTTCCTCTAAATCGTATGTTATTTGTTGACAAAATTGCATTTGGAGTAAAAAAGTTTGGACTTCAAGCTAGACGCAAAGAGAAACCAAGTCCTTCTAAATATTAGATCTTGAGTATCCCTTAGTTCTATGGCTATCTACCTTAGTTCTACCGTAGGATGGATGGATGATAGACCAAATCTAACAACAAGGAATAATGAAATTATTTCTTATACAATCCTGAAAAAGGCTTATGCCAGCTTCCCGTCTCTCAGTCAAACTGCCTGTCTTGGCATTGTCTCCAATTGGCCAATGGCTTGATGACAACATGATTTTAATCAAACTTGATTTAATGAAGCCGTGAGTTTTACCAGGTAAAATTTTAGATAATGGGTGTCTCGCTATCTTGGAAACCAGTTTGGATGACACCAACGAATTAATAATAGGAGTTATATTAATTCAAAAAGAGTTAATTAATTAAAGAGTTATAATGAAGAGTGCCGATAACGTGACTTATGATACACTGATACACTTTTCTTAAAAGGCCAGGAGGTTTCAAGGTGATCGAAGCATTTACTAATGTTAAAATAGTGAAGTACTTTTGTGTTATGAGGTATAAGCATTATGACGAAATAACTGTTCATTCATTTAACAGGTTTGCTAAGGACAGCATATTCAAAGTGTCTAGTGCCAAATAAATTAAGTTACACGTAAATAAATTTTTATCAACACTATTCATCCTTACATATTTTCTAGGTGTATTTATTAATCAAACAGTTCGTGGTAACGAACTGTAAGTAAGGAGCGACCCGGCTCAATGGTAACCGAAACTCTAAAAAATGGAATTTTGATATCAATAGATACATCAAAAGAATCAGATTTTAATTCTGATTTCAAATAAATAACTTTCATCAAGTTTAATGCTACCCATCAAAAGTTACGCACCTGAGAAAATTTGGCTGATTTTCACAAAAAGGGGGAAAGACCCCCTAAAAGTAATAAATCCTGAATGAAAAATCACAACATCATACACAGCGCAACAGAAAACCCTACTGTAGAGGTTTCAAGCTCCTATCTACAAAAATGTGGAATTTTTTATTTTTTGCCAGAAGAAAGATCACGGATGCGCGTTTATTTGTTTTGTTTTTTTTTTGTATTTTTTTCCCCAGGGTTGATCGTATCGACCCAATGGTCCTAGAATATCGTGCGAGGGCTCATTCGAATGGAAATTAAAAGTTCTAGTGCCCTTTTTAAGTGACCCAAAAAAATGTAGGGCAGCTAGGCCCTCTCCACGTTTTTTTTTCCCAAAATCACCCGATCAAAATTTTGAGATAGCCATTTTGCTTAGCATGGTCGAAAATATTATAACTATGTCTTTTAGGATGACTTAACCCCTTGAAGCCCCCAGGAGGAGGGCTGAAAGTTATAAACTTTACCCAAAGTTAACATCAGAGTTCATATAATTATCCAGTAAGCTTATCGCAGATCATTTCTGGTCTTCGTTCTCGGTACGAACAAAAAGCTCCTCCCACCTCTTCGTGCAGTTATTAATACCGGGTTTCCACTTGTTTCCGATTGTTTCGCGTCTGACTTGTCTACCCGTGAAAAGATCTGACGCCGCTTATGTTTCTAAGTTCTCTGGAGCACTTGCACCCCGGTCCGGGTTTTTATAATGGGTGAGATAGGGAATGCTCATACTGGATAATTATATGAACTGTGGTTAACATATAGTATTGGCTATTGGGAAGTATACAGAAGTTTTCAGGAGGTTTTTTTTTCTGGTAGTGGGGGGAGGGGGTCGGGGGTTATGTTGGAGGGATCTTTCCATCAAGTAAGTTTTCATGGGGGAAGGGAAATTGCCATGAAGGGGGCACCGGACTTGCCAGCATTATTTATTGGTTATTGGGAAGTATACAGACATTTTCAGGAAGGATTTTTTTCTGGAGGGGGGGGGGCTGGAAGAGGGGGTTACTCTGGAGAATATTTCTGTGGAGGATGTTTCTTTGGGGTAAGGGACATTTCTATGAAGGGGGCGCTGGATTTCCAAGCTTTATTTAAAAAACGATCAGAAATTTAAATAAAAAAAACCAGTTTTTTCAACTGAAAGTAAGAAGCAACATTAGAACTTAAAACGGACAGAAATTATAACGTATATGAGGGGGTTCTCCCCCAAGTCAATACATCGCTCTTTACGCTACAGTTTTTTTTAGTGCTTTCAAAAGAGCTATCTATTCCAATTAAACGGCCTTTGTGATTCAGGGGTTTGTGAATCAAATTTTTTTTTACTTTTAACGTAAAGAGCGTGGTATTGACTAAGGAGATAACCCCCTCATATCCGTAATAACAAATACGTAATAAAAAAAACAATAAAAAAAACAAGCGATACGGCTCAATAGCAATCGAAACTTTTAAAAACAGAATTTTGATGTCAATAAATGTATCAAAAGAATGCGTTTATTATGTTGATTCTAAATATATAAACTTTATTAAGTTTAGTATTACTCATCAAAGGCTACGAGCCTGAGAAAATTTACCCTATTTTTTAAAAAGGGGGGAAACATACCCTACAAGTGAAAGAATTTTAATGAAAATCACACCGTCAGATTCGGCGTATCAGAAAACCCTATTACATAGGTTTCAAGCTCATATCTGCAAAAATCTGCAACTTTGTATTTTTTTGCCAGAAGAAAAATATACGAATATAGAAGTTAGTTACGTAAGTTAACTTGTAAATTACGTCCTAATCAAATTTAGAGACATCCATTTAGCAAAAGAAAAGTAAAATTTTTATGCAAATTTTGTTTAGTTATTCAATGACGATGAGCCAAAATAAAAGCTGCATTAACTAAAAAACGATCAAAAATTAAATAAAAAATACAAGTTTTTTAAACTGAAAGTAAGGAGCGACATTAAAACTTAAAACGAACAGAAATTATTCCGTATATGAAAGGGGCTGTCCCCTCCTCAACGCCTCGCTCTTTACGCTAAAGTTTGACTCTGTCTCACAACTTTATTTTTTAAAATAATAAAACACTTTAGCGTAAAGAGCGAGGCGTTGAGGAGGGGACAGACCCTTTCATATACGGAATAATTTCTGTTCGTTTTATGTTTTAATGTCGCTCCTTACTTTCAGCTTTAAAAAACTTGTTTTTTTTATTTAATAACAAATATTGTCAAACCGAATACATCATAAGCTAAAGCTGCATGTTTGAGTCTTCCTAAAAGGTCAACTACAGCGGGTTTCTTCTGTGCAAAGGTTTTCATTCTTAATGACAAATCCATCTTAGGCTAAAGCTGCACGCTAAAAGGTCTGCTGCAGTGCGTTTCTTCTGTGCATAGGTCTCCAATTCATGGGCGCCTTCCAGTTTCCCACAAACTTTTTTTCGGTGTGATTTGGTTGGAGTAAGACACACACACACACACAACACAAAAAAAAAAAAAAATCGAACTCTTCATAGTAATGAATGGTAAGTAAATAACGATCCTTGTCAGTAACGAAAGTGTAAGAGCCTAACTATTGATAACACTTAATCAAAGAATCATCTTTTTATAGTGATCCTAAATATGTATCTGTTTATTAGTAATTAGTGCATATATTGGTACGCAAGAAAGTTCGTATAATTATAGAAAACGCAAGGAAAACAACTTAATAAGGGGCAATTTCGGTAATAATATGCCGCCAACTTTTGCTTGCATTGCAAGAGCACCCATGAGCCGATATATGGAGCCACTGTAATCAGAAATGTTTCCTCTGAACGGAATGCTGCGAGTTTTTCTATTTTCCCCCTAAGCGGATACGTTTTTTGCGTTTCATTACCATTTATTTTTTTTCCCGGAGTGATTGTATTTATCTAGTTGTCACTTGAAAAAGATTTAATTCTTAACAGTTATGAAGTATAAAGGTGTCTAATATATTGGTTTTTGGTATTCAAGATTAAATTAAAAATATTGAACTAAAAGTTTTTATTTGATTTTCCCAATTTTAGTTTTAGTTTTTTACTTTGAACAAACTACTTTGATAATGCTTTACTTTTTATAAACAATTGAGTTTAAGGTCACTAGATAATTTGGTGTTTGATGACCTTGTCAAGACTGTCGACTTTGTTAAATATATCCTTCCAACGCTTTGGCATTACTCAACAGAACTGAATGCTGGGAGTTTATATCTTAGTTTTTGTAAGTAGGTTCTTGTTTTGTGTATTTTTTTATTAATTACTTTTATTCATTTTTATATACTTTTACTTTAATTGATACTTTTTCCATTGCCTTTAGAAAAATGTATGTCTATAAGCTTCATTAAATAAAAGTTTTTTTACTTGAAAGTAAGGAGCAATTTTAAAACTTAAACAGAAATTATTACGTATATGAGGGTGGGGGTTTGCCCCGCTCCTGAACACCTCACTTTTCACACTACCGTTTTTCGGCACTTTTTATTGAAAAAGACACTTCAAGGCACTTCTTATTATTCTTATTAAAAAGTTACTTATTGTTCTAATTAAACGACCCTCGTGTTTCAATAGTTGTTTTTAAGGAATAGGGAGTAAATTTAACCTTTAAAGTAAAAAGCGAGCTGTTCAGCAGGGGGCAATCCCCCTCAAATACATAATAATTTCTTTTCGTTTTAGGTTTTAATGTTGCTCCTTACTTTCAGTTGAAAAAACATGTTTTTAAATTTAATTTCTAATCGTTTTTTAAATAACGCCAGCATACCTGGCTCCACTCCACGGAAAAATCTCCCTCCCCACAGAAATATCCTCTGGGCAATTCAATGCTGGTAAAAATTTGCCCAGGACAATTACCCTTAACACCTCCACGCCTAAAATGGAATCTGTAAAGAGAAAGCAAGGCATATAAAGAAATTTCGTACAGGAATTCCGGAAAATTCACCCAGTGTAAAGTTTCCCCTGAAAATTTCGACCCCTGGAAACTTCCCTCTCCCTGGAAAATTATCCCCGTACAAAAACCTCCCAGCAGAAAATTCGTCCTCCCCTCCCCACCCGACAAATGTATGGATACTTCCCAATAACAAATAAAACAATGAGTAAATTTTATAACTTAAAAACCTTTCCCCAGGGGCTGTAGGGGATCAATTTATCTCTAAAGACATAGTTATTGGGCCTTTCAACTATGCCGAAGAAAAAGGTGATCTCAAAAGTTTGATCAGACGATTTTGGGAAAAAGTGGTGTGGTAGGGGGCTTAGTTGCCCTTCAATTTTTTTGTTCACTTAAAAAGGGCACTAGCACTTTTCATTTCTAATAGTCTTCTCTCGACATTTTAGGTCCACTGGGGCAATACAAACACCCCTGGAAAAAAACAGCAACAAAGAAACAAATAAACACGTATCAGTGATCTTTCTTCTGGCAAAAATTACAAAATAGCACATTTTTGCGGACCTGAGCTTGGAACTTCTACAGTAGGATTCTTTGGTACGCTGAATCCGATTGTGTGATTTTCATTAAAATTCTTAATTAAAATTAAAATTCCCCTCTTTTTGAAAATCAGACAAATTTTCTCAGGCTCGTAGCTTTTAATTGGTAAAACTAAACTTAAGGAAATTTATATATTTGAAATCAGCATAATAAGCCAATTCTTTATATATATATATATATATATATATATATATATATATATATATATATATATATATATATATATATATATATATATATATATATATATATATATATATATATATATATATATATGAGTATATATATATATATATATATATATATATATATATATATATATATATATATATATATATATATATATATATATAAAGATAAAAAAAAAAACAAAAAATACAACTAAATCGAATATATAAAATAGAATCTAAATCTAACCCAAACTCAAAAAACAAATCAGTAAACCAAACACAAACACACACACAAACACACACACACACACACACACACACACACACACACACACACACACACACACACACACACATATATATATATATATATATATATATATATATATATATATATATATATATATATATATATATATATATATATATATATATATATATATATATATATATATATATATATATATATATATATATATATATATATATATATATATATATATATATATATACTATATATATATATATATATATATATATATATATATATATATATATAAATACTGGTATCAAAGTTTCAGTTACTATTGAGCCGAGTCGCTCCTTACAGTTCGTTACCACGATCTGTTTGATTACCCATCAAAACCCAAACAGAGATCATTGAAGTATTGATCGTTTTTTCTGCAATACCAAAAGTATTGTGTTCATAAAACTTTACAGTTTTATGAGATGTAATTAAACAAATGGAAAATAGTTTTCAACTAAAGTAAGGAGCAAGTTTAAAACTTAAAACAAATATAAGTCACTCTGTGCATAAGGGAGTCTGCACCCTTCTCAACACCTTGATCATTAAACAAAAGTTCTTTAGTGCTTTAAAAATCTTATCTTTCCAATTGCAAGTTTTCTTTAAAAATTTTGAAAAACCAAACTTTACAGCAAAGAGAAAGGAGCTAAGAAGGAGACAACCCCCTGAATATAAAGAATAATCTGTTCAATTAAGTTTCAAATCTGTGCCTTGCTTTCATTTGGAAAGCTCTTTTTTATTTAATTTCTCATTGTTTTCCAAATCATACCCAGGCCTAACCAAGATATGATTTGAGGTACCGACCCTTTAAATCCCTGTTTAATTGCTTTTAAAATATGTAAATCAATAATTGTACGTTGATTATTACCGTCCCACATTTAAATTTGCAGTAAAATTTTGGATAAAATTTCAACATACTTAAAAACTTAGCTGTAAATAGTGATTTTGGTAAAGCCCAAAAAAGTCCTTGTTAATATTACTACTAAAGAATTTCGGTTGGATGAAAAGGAGTTTTATTGTTTGTATGGGTGGAAATTCTGAGAGACTATTGATCTTCTATATAACTGAAGCCATCACAACCTCTACAATATGATTTTCTTATCGATAAATACATTAGATACATTTCTTTATAAAATTTAAGTACTTCATATAAATAGAAAAAGAAAATAACACCATTCAGAATTTCTGAAAAATAAGTTCTTAGCAGTATTTGCCATCCCAAAGAAATTTCCCGGTGAAGCTGATGATGACCTGCCATGCTTTTTCCACCTCTGTGCTGGTAGATACGGGAATGCAACATTTTAGCTGCATAGAGAAACAATTTAATTAATTCCTACTCCCGCCCTACATCTTTCAACATTTATCTGAAGCCTCATGAAGAGTAAGCAGTTTGTCCATTAAAATGTACTTTTTTAGGAGTCTATCCTACCCCCACCTAAACAATGACTCATCCCCCCCCTCACTATAGCTGATACGCAATTACAGATCACGAAACTTAGGCTAATTTCATTACAAATAAAGTGAATCAACTTGGTTGAATCCAGTACTGCCACCGTGTGGCATTACTTCTTTTGCAACTGGGAAGCTTAAAATACAGTTTATTGGTACTTAGAAATCAATTAGCTTCTCAAGATTTAAAATTGATTGCAAATTCGTCCTCTTCAGGGTAAAGTCGTAGTTTGGTGCCCTAAAATAGCAAGAAAACAAGACTTCCCCTGGCCCAATCTTTATGGTCACTTAATAAAGAGCTTTAATTTACGTTTGAATGAGCTCCCTCCCAATTGTCTTTGGCCTTCGGTTTGATACAATCACCCATGGGAAAAGCAAAACAAATAAACATGCATCAAGGATGTTTCTTCTGAAAAAAAAAACAAAATTCCACATTTTGAAGATTGGAGCTTGAAACCTCTATGGTAGGGTTCTCTGATATGATGTATCTAATAAAGGGATTTTCAATAAGATCATTTGATTTTTTGGGGGTGTTTACCCTTTTTTTCAAAAACAGGCAAATTTTCTTAGATTTTTGGTTTTGGGTGGGTAACAATAAACTGAAAGAATTTTATATATTTAGAATCAGCGTAAAAGCCAATACTGCCGGTGTAGCAATTGTCATGAGAATTCCATTTTTAGTTTTGGTTAATATTGGTCTAAGTCACTTTTTATTTCCATTTTTTTTATCACAAACTATTAGATAAGATTCTCTTTTGAAGAATTTTCTTGAGGCTGTTAATTTTATATAGTTGAAAAGGACAATAAAAAGAGAAAGGGTTAATTTGACAACCAGATATCAAGCTTAAATTTTGTTTTTCTTTCGCTATTCTATTATTTTAATGTCTGAATATATAAGGGATTTAAGTTCAAGGAGGAGAATTGTCCTGTTATGACAGAGGTACATCTTACATGGTGGTTATAAAATCAAAACGTGGTGTATATTCAGACAGGATGATTTTTTAGTATCTCTGCTCTTTCTGTAAACTATTCTAAGGCGTAGGAAATTGCAAAAAGAAACCCTATATCTGTTGCAATATACGAAAGCAATAGATATTTCCGTAATTTTGGTTTAAGTTTGATTTTCTTTTAAGATTAAATAAATAATAATTAAATTAATTATTGGGTTAATAAATTGATCCCTTTGCCAGGAATCCTTTTCGTTTAAAATTTACTGTATTTTGTTTCATTCTGTAAGCAATTTAATTGTTCTTTTTATTTGAGAGTTTTTTTTATAAAAGTATTTAAAAATAAAATTATTCCTACGAAAAAATTCCTGAAATATATTCCCAGTCACCCAACCACCACTGATATTTTAACGTTTCCCCCCTGGAAAATTTTCTGCCGGCGCCCTTGTTCCAATTCTAAATAGCGAGCGCTAACCCGTGTTCCAATTAGTTTAGGTACAAAGTGATCACCATAAAGTTTTCGAGCTTAAATTACCTAATACATTGCTTAGGGAAATACAATAGCCCTAATACCGAGGGAAATTTTTAATTCTCTTGTTCTTCAAATTAATGTCGCAACTCTTTTGCGTGATCTAATCTCCAAAACCAAATTCCAGCCTCACGGTGGTTTGCTGCAAAAGCGATGGAATTCTAGGTACTAGGTTCCGTGTTACCAAGCAGAAGTCAATCCCACTATGGTACAACGAGACTGAATAGTATGATCTAAAAGTGAGAATTGTTTCATCGTTAGATTAAATAAAAAAAAAGATTTTGTAATTGAAAGTAAGGAACGACGTTAAAACTTAAAACGAACAGAAATTATTCCGTATATGAAAGGGGCTGTTCCCTCCTCAACGCCTCGCTCTTTACGCTGAAATTTTTTTATTGTTTAAAAAAAAAGAGTTGTGAGAAAGTCAAACTTTAGCGTAAAGAGCGAGGCGCTGTGGAGGGGGCAGCCCCTTTCATATACGGAATAATTTCTGTTCGTTTTAATTTTTAACGTCGGTCATTACTTTCAGTTAAAAAAACTTTTTTTTTATTTAATATTTGAAAATTTTTGAATTAATGTAGGTTTTGATTTTGGCTCACCGTACATGAATAATTAAAACAAAATTTTCATATTAATTTTACTTTTATTTGGTTAAATGGCTTTCTCGAAAGTTGTTTAATTTTATTTACGAACGTTTTTATTAGTAATAAAAATACGTAACTTACGAATTAACTTACGTAACGAACTTCTATATTCATATATTTTTAATACGTATATTAGGGGTTCGCCCCCTAGTCAATACCTTGCTCTTTAAGCCAAAGTTTGAATTTTGTTCCAATTCTTTAAAAATGACCCCTTAATCACAAAGGTCGTTAATTAGAATGAATATCTCTGATGAAAGTACTAAAAAAAATTTGGGTTAAAGAGCGAGGTATTGACTAGCGGGTGAACCCAACCATATAGCCAATATTTTCTGTTCGTTTTAATTTTTGATGTTGCTCCTTACTTTCAGTTTAAAAACTTGTTTTTTTTATATTTAATTTCTGATTTTTTTTTAAAATAATGATGTGAAATCCGGTGCCCCCTTCATAGCAATGTCCCTTCCCCCATGAAAACTTCTTTCATGGAAAGATCCTCCCATATAACCCCAGACCCCCCCCAACCCCCCACTACCAGAAAAAATCCCCCCTGAAAACGACTGTATATTTCCCAATAAAAAATACTATATGTTAACATTGGGTAAAGTTCATAACTTTCAGCCCTCCCCCCGGGGGCTTCGAGGGATTAAGTCATCCTAAAAGGCATACTTATCATATTTTAGACCATGTTGAACAAAATGGCTGTCTCAAAATTTTGATCGGGTGACTTTGGGAAAAAACGAGCGTGGGAGGGGGCCTAGTTGCCCTCCATTTTTTTGGTCACTTAAAAATAGCACTAGACCTTTTAAATTTAATCCCAATTAGTCCTCCTACGATATTCTAGGACCACTGGGTCGATACGATCACCCCTGGGAAAAAAAATAAAATAAACACGCATCCGTGATCTTTCTTCTGGAAAAAATGCAAAATTCCACATTTTTGTAGATAGGTGCTTGAAACCTCAACAGTAGGGTTCTCTGATATGCTGAATATGATGATGTGATTTTCATTAAGGTCTATGACTTTTAGGGGGCCTTTCCCCCTTTTTTCTAAAATCGGCCAAATTTTCTCAGGCGCGTAACTTTTGATGGGTATGACTAATCTTGAAGAAACATATATATTTGAAATCAGCATTAAAATTTGATTCTTTTGATGTATCTGTTGGTATCAAAATTATGTTTTTTAGAGTTTCGGTTACCATTAAGCCAGGTCGCTCCTTACTTACAGTTCGTTACCACGAACTGTTTGATATTATGTACACTACCAAACTGTTGCAACATATCGGATAGTACTCAGATCATCCAATGCCGAAGGAGCCTCTCATAACTCCTGTGGTGTAGCACTTTTTCTTGTTTGGATTTTTATGGAGATCCTTTCGCATAATCTCATCACCGAAATAAACTGTTGTAGTGCACTGTTCCAGTCTTTATCTTTACAGATTTACTAAATTTTTGTATATATGTTTTCGGACACAATTTTACCTTTAAGATCAATCCAAACCATACTCACCATTATAGAATCAGCTTTAAATGACGATTCTTCCTCACTTTGCAGTTTTTTTCTCAAAATGTCTTTTTACTTTTTGGTTACAAGGTTGCGTTATTAAAAAGTAAGTATGAGAGTATTTCAGGGAATTAGGTAACTGAGTAACAATGAGTTTCAAATGACGACTCTTCCGCACTTGACAGCTTTTACGATACGTGTTTTAAATTTTTGGCTACTATGGACTAGAGTTCCCTCTTTACCAGTTCGCAGCGTTAAAAAGTGAACATTGATAGATTTCAGGGAATCAGATACCGTAAGGGAATCAATCAGTCATGTCATCTTACGCCTTGTAAAAAAATCCGCATGTTATATCGTCTTGTACATGAAGATGCAATTTATCTCAAAAATTGCATTTTGTTTTAATATTAACTGCCGTTAATTACAAAAAGCACTAGATATAGCATTTCCTTTCAAGTGAGCCCTTAAACATCACTCTATGATCCTTCAGTGCCCCATTAGTGCCGGAAGAAGGGGAAGAACAATAAAAACACATCACTGCTTCCCACGCGAAAAAGTGATTAACCTAGTTGCTGAAGATGGGGGGAGGGGCAACAATTCTCCAAAATCTGGTTATCGGCTGTGGTGACTTCAATAGTGGTGCTTTTATTTCGATCAAACACCATTTTAATGAGATTGTGTTCTATTTTTGATATTCTCATGAATTTGTTTTCGCAAAGAGCTTTTAACACTGAGATTAATTAAAATAACATTTATCATTCCTGAATCGGCTTAAAATGGCAGTTTTTCTCAGTTGACTGTTTTTTTCAAAACATGATTTAGAAGGTTGCGGCGACTCCGCCACCATGATAAGAGTTAGCAATGAAGCTCTGTAGTGAGTCGAATTAAGAACTGCTTTTAAACGGCAAAAGTAACCAGAAACTTTAAAGGAAGAAGGAAAAGTCTTAATTTGGACGCTTTTAAGTAAGAAAAGGTAAATGGAAGACTTGAAACTTATTCTCTATAATAAATATGTATATGGGGATCCGGCGCAATGACCTTAGTAGTCAAGAATCGGCATTAATCCAGTCCAAATACAATAGCGTACAAATGGATATGAGGATAGTTGTAACTTGTTATTTAGCTCATCAGATGGACCTTTAGAATTTTCAAGTAATTTGAACTTGGGTTTTGGAACAAAATAGCTCTTGATAGTTGCTTAAACTTTATTATGAATGAGTATAGAACTAGCAATCTTCCCAAAAATTCCCAAAAAAACTTGCGTTACCTAAATCTGATTCTTATGAAAACATCAATGCTGTTAGATCCCGAAGGCTTTAGGCTTGTATCATGTACTGGCAAGACATTAAATCGTTGTGGGTTTTTTTGCAGGTCACTTGGACTTCATTGCTGTGACCACAAAAAAGAATGATAAAAATATTTTTAGCCTTTTATACGGTGCGTGGTAGCTTCAAACAAAAGAGCATTGCACAGTTTTTTAGCTGTTCCATAAAATTTGGATTTTAAATTTGGATTTTAAATTTGGATTTTAAATTTTAAATTTGGATTTTAAATTTTAAATTTGGATTTTAAATTTTAGATGTTGTACGAACGGGGTAAAAAGATATTATAACTATTAGAAACACTTTCAACCGACTGATATAACTAACTTTAAAGTATTTCGGACCGGGTACCCCTCCATCCTGTATATCAAAATATATGCGAGTTCCCTATTTTTTGCTACACTTTTCGCATTTTTATCTGTTTTTATGTTTTCATAATTTTCCCAAACCCCCTGAAAAGCTCTGTACTCTCCAAACTAAATTCTTGCGTTCCTGCTTGCATAATAGCGTCCCTTTTCAACAGTATTATTATCAAACAATCTAGAACTAAAATGGAATGACAATCGTAGAAAAACAGGTGTAATATTTAATAAGTCAGTGGGAAAATAACAAAAAAGTTTTATTTTAACTAATGACAATAGAAGGTCGTTATATTAATTAACAGAAGGTCAGAAAATACTTAGAACCTTATTATTATTAGTTAAGAAACGCCTTTTTATAATTTCTTACAGTCTTATTAAAATGCTACAACCGCTTTCCTATAATTTTCATTTGGTTTTAATTGTAAAAATGCAATATTGTCTAAGAAATTATTTACTGGTCGATGTTGTTCGTGTTTAATTCGTTTCGTCAAGCAAGGGTGACACTAATGTTGTCGTTTAACGACCAAAAACACTGGCGCTTCTTGTTGAGCTGACTGAGCACAAAGCCGAGAGATAAAAGCTTATGGATATGTGATTTTAATTATTGGCCTTATAGGTAAATAATGATGAAGTAGGGACTCAAAAAGATGTATAAAAAAATATAACAACTAGGAATATTTTTAGTTTTGTTAATTTTGTTGTAAAGGTTTTTCAATTTGGGCTTTCTGTTATGTCTGCGAAAAGCCAAATTAAAAGATGTCTTCGTGTTTTCTTTTATTTAAAAGCCACCTATTATTATAACTTGTTTGCATTTTTTTTTTACACATTTAGTAAAATGACTACTGTAAATATAAAAGTCAGTCTAGTGGAACTCCAGTTAATAGAATTTAGACCTTATATTCATTTTAGTTTCAACAAGTTTGTTCTCAGCTTGTCCTTGTCTGATGATTATTCACTTCAAATTTTTTTTTATTTTCGATTTTAATAGTCTCAAAATATTTAGTTTATTTTCAGAATCATGGAATGTCTAAAATACACTCTCAAATGGCTGTATCTAGGTTCCGGTCAATCTCGTACCGGCTACTTTCGAAGTTGGTAGTGCAAAGTTGCATTTCAATTTCAGCAAGCCGGTTCTCTACTTCCCATTTTTGTCTGTTAAGCTTCGCAGAAAGAGACGCGTTTTCTGTTTCTAAGAATAACAGCCGTTCTCTAAGGCGAGATATTTCTGACAATAGAATTTCTTGGGATGGAATGAGGCCAGATTCAGGTGGACATCCTAAAATAAAAATTCAGAGTCAAAAATCAGAGGTATAAATAAATAACTTATGCTACATCAGTGTTAGTTCTCATTACGTTAAGTAGTTTTCTTTTATTGACGTGTTTATGATTAATTGTCGAGGCTGGAGTATAGTAGGGAACTTTAATTTTTAAAAAAATCTTTGTTTTGTCATTTTTTTTAGTCTTTCTTCTTTAATCAAGTTATGCTAATCAAGGATTTTTCACTACATGGGCAAGCTCTGCTTCTCTCATTAATAAAACAAAGAATTTCACGAAATTAGTAAAATAATTTTACACTGTCAAGCAGATACAATTCCTAACCAATTGAAGAATAGGCATCATTATTCTTTCTTTAAATTAAAAGCGTTCTAAATCCAAGGTTCTCTTCTTCTTAAAAAATGCAAATAGGAATAAATTAACAGGAAAATCGACCATAAAATCAACAAACTTTGAATAAACCGTGCAAAGTGAAAAAAAACTGTGAATTAACTTTGTAAATTAAATGAAGCGAATAAATCGTAGGAATGAACACTGGGAATCAAATGAGGTGGGAGGAGATCTTTTATAAAAATTCAAGGGAAGTAGAAACTTAAGGTAAGGGAGTGAAAAATGAAACATTTAACAGGTGAGGGGAGCTTTGAACTGAAAAAGTGCATGTGCAGCAGTGTTGGCCTCACGCGGCTTTACTGTACTGTCACTGCATTTGTTAATAAAAAAGGACTATATTTTTAAATTTCCCTTCGAGTGAGTTCCTCTTGACATTTTGCTTACACTGGTTTACATATACACATCAATGACAAATCTTTTCAGGATTGAATGAGACAAACAAGAGTTTCGAATAGAATTCTCAACGATGAAATACTTTAACCAAACGAACATTTTTCCGTGTAAGGGGGTTGGAGCTGTAACCCATAAAGACCTGCTTTATTTACGCTTAAGTTTGGCTAGTGATTTCCTGCAAATATTTTATAGTGTGCAAATATCTTTAAAAATTAATGAACAAGCAATCCTGTTATTTGAAGAAGGTAGAGCTAAACGAACCTTTTCATTCTCAAAGCCTAACGAAAAGAAATTATATGACAATATTCTTGTGTTGACGCATTCATATTTAAAGCATTAATACAGCATAAAATTTGACGCATGAAGTAGCTTCACTCAAATGTAGAAAAGCTTTTGTCCGTTTAAAGTCTTCTGCAGCTCGTTACTTTCATTTGAAGAAAAATAATTTTGTATTTATTACCGTTTAATTTTATTACCATATTAAGGATAATTCTAAATTTGATGAGGACTACCAGACCCTTCAATCCTTTATTCTTTACACTGAATTTTAGCTTTTTTACAAGAATGATTGGAGATTGAGGACTGATTTCGGTGTATTTGGTTTACACAATAAAATTGGAACTCGGTAATAAAGAGCGCGAGCATATCAAAGTCAAGCATTGTCCGCATGAAGTCTCATATTTATACCGCATTGGTTCAATATTTAAAAAGGATCTTTTTTCCCTAAAAATCTACCGTTTCAAACAAAAGAAGGAACATATCGGTAGTATCCCCGAGATGGTTTTCAGCGTGGCCCTATTCCTGGATTCAAATGGTGCCCGTCATTGATGACAGACAGTAGGTGTCTGTTTTGTCGCAGGGAGCTAAGAGATACAGATTCATGTTACGTCACAGGGAATAATTACTTTTGGTTGTTACATAATAGGGTTTGAGGTGTTACATAATAGGACTTTTTAGAGACCGTTAGTCAATTGGGGAAGTCCCGTTCGTAACTGAGGGGGACATACACGTGGCTGTTACGTTATAACGGTACACAAATGGGACGTGACGTAATCTGTGCCTTGCTAGATTTATTGGGAGCGATGTAATCTTAAGGGGCTCTCTTGATTTATTGGGAATGACGCAATCTCGCATGACATGCTAGACTTCAGGAGGTCTGTGGGGAACCCCGCTTGTAACTAAGGAGGAGCACGTGGGGCTTACGTAATGGCAGCGCACACGCGGGTTGCTACGCAATGACGGAGCACACGTGGGATGTGACACAATCTTACACATGAGTGATACGGAATAGTGGCAAACACGTGAGATGTTACTTAATGGCAGTGCACAAGTGGGGCGTTAAGTAATGACGGTACACGCATAGATGTTACAAAAACTTTAAGAGTTTTTTTCTTCGGGATTCTTTTTTTCTATCAAGGCGTTTTTTCTGCAGGATTTCACTTTCTTTCAAGGCACTTTTTTCTTTCAAGACGTTTTTCTCAGGGAACATTTATAGTCCAAAGATTTTATGTCCACATTAGGATTCAAAAGGACATTTCGGTCCAATGGAACTGCGCCCTAGACAGCTGGACTATGAGCGCCCTCCTAATATTTTGATTCAGCTAATACATTCTGCATGATAACCTATTGCAAGCAAGAAGAATCCCCATTTCGCGCATACTAGTATGAGTAAATGGTTCGCATGTATCCAAACCTTCCGCATGAGAGCGCAAAAGCATCCCAATAATATTGATTTTTGCTCTATTAGATGCAGCTGCCTGTTACTGCATTATTAATGTTCTAAAGTGATCTAGAGAGGTTAAGTTACATAGCAGATGTCGAAAAGCATTTGCTTTGATATTTCATTACGTAAATGATTACGTATTTAAGTTTTATACTGGATCAATAAATCTAAAGGATACAAATTTTTGAACACACAAATTTTATTAATAAAAAACTAAATTTACAAGAATTATTAAAACACAGCACAAATCAGTTAAAACACAACACACGAAAAAACAGAAACGTGAAAAAAACTTATAAAGAATAAAATATAAAGAAAATCAACCATGTATTAAAGAAAGGTAGGGGTCCTAGCAACCAATTCCAGAAGAGGGGATTGATATTAGAGGTAAATTTAAGCCCTATTAAAAGCTATTTCTGAGAGCTTTTAATGAGAATGTCGCGTTTCTTTGAGCCAAGCCTATGCACTCCCCCGTTGACAAGTGCACATTTGAATAAAAATTTGTCTTCAAATTTCACATAATCTCTTTACAGGTAAATTTAACCCACATTAAGATATTATTGAGGGCTTTTAATGAAAATGTCTCGTTTCTTTAAGCCAAGTACACCCATGATTGACAAGCGCGCATTTGAATATTTTTTCTCTCCAAATTGCATTGGTTCAATATTTAAAAAGGATCTTTTTTCCCTAAAAATCTACCGTTTCAAACAAAAGAAGGAACATATCGGTAGTATCCCCGAGAAATTTAAATTTAAGCCCTATTAAAAGCTATTTCTGAGAGCTTTTAATGAGAATGTCGCGTTTCTTTGAGCCAAGCCTATGCACTCCCCCGTTGACAAGTGCACATTTGAATAAAAATTTGTCTTCAAATTTCACATAATCTCTTTACAGGTAAATTTAACCCACATTAAGATATTATTGAGGGCTTTTAATGAAAATGTCTCGTTTCTTTAAGCCAAGTACACCCATGATTGACAAGCGCGCATTTGAATATTTTTTCTCTCCAAATTTCATATAATCTCCTTAGAGGTAAATTTAAGCCAGATTGAGGTATTTTTGAGGGCTTTCAATGAAAATACCTTGTTTATCTGACTGAGCGTTAAATTTCACTCCCTCCCTCTGTCAAAAAACTTCTTTTAACACCTTTCAGTTTAAACTTAAGCTGTAGATCAGGCTAGTCCATACAATTCACTCCAACATGACGATATGTGGCTAGCCCACCCTAGCAACCAGTTCCAAAGGGGAGAGAGGAGGCCTAGTATTCAGCCTCACTGCCGGCCCTTTTAATCCAATTCTCCGGAGGGCCTAGAAAGCAATTCTAATGGGCCCCTAGCGAGCAATTCCAGCGGGGTGTTTCCTAACATCGAATTCCACCAGGGGCCTAGGAACCAATTGCAATGGGACCCTAACGAGTAATTCCAGTGGGGTCCCCTAGCAAATATTGTGACAGAACCCTAGAAGCCAATTCCAGCGGGGGCCCCTAGCAACATTTTTCATAGGGAGGGCCCTAGCAAGCAAATCCAGAGGGGTTGGGTTTTTATTAGAGGTAAATTTAAACCATATCAAGAGCTTTTCTGAGAAATCTTAATCAAAATAGCCCATTTCTTTGAACGATCACTAGATTTCAGTCCCCCTCCACGGAGAAAAATCTTTTAACACCTTCCACCTTAACTCTAAGTATAAAAAAAGTTGGTTCAAGTATTTCGAGCAAAGTGTCACATTATGGATGACACACCACGCCTTCTAGCACCCTTCATAATTTCAAAGACATTGTTGCGAATCATCCTGCAAAATTGTAATTTAAATCCAAGGGTACGTGTTTTGAAACCCAACCTCAACGTGATACACCATCTCAATTCATGCCACCATTCCACATTATGACTGTTACATGGCATCCTCTAGCAGGCATGAACTTGTTGTTTGCTGATTTTTGTTAGTGGAACTTGTTGCGTGCTGATTTTTGTTCACGAAACTTGTCGCATGTTGACTTTTCTTTTCGTGAAACTTGTACATTGATTTTTTTCCTCGTGAAACCTATTTTTTCCATGGATCTTGCTACGTGCTGTTTTTTGTTGATGGATTTTGTAATGTGCTGATTTTTGTTCGTGAAAATTCTTGCATGTTGATTTTTTGTCTTTGTGAAGCTTGTTCATTAATTTTTATCCTCATGAAACTGATTTTGTTCATGGAACTTGTTGCATGCTGATGTTCTGTTCGTGAAATTTGTTGAATGTTTATTTTTCTCTTCGTGAAACTTGTACATTGATTTTTCTCCTAGTGAAACTGATTTTATTCAAGGAGCTTGTTATGTGCGGATTTTTGTTTGTGGAACTTGTTGCGTTCTGAGTTTTGTTCGTGAAGCTTGTTGCATGTTGATTTTTCTCTTCGGGAAACTTGTACATTGATTTTCTTTTAGTAAAACTGATTTTTTCATGGAATTTGTTGCGTGCCCATTTTTTGTTCATGAAACTTGTTGTGTGCTGATTTTTGTTCGTGAAACTTGTTGCATGTTGATTTTTCTCTTCGTGAAACTTGTACAGTGATTTTTCTCCTGGTGAAACTGATTTTGTTCATGAAACTTGTTGCAAGTTGATTTTTCTTTTCGTGAATCTTGTATATTGATTTTTTTGCTCGTGAAACTGATCTTGTTCATGGAACTTGTTGCGTGCTGATTTTGTTCATGGGGCTTATTGCGTGCTGATTTTTTGCTCTTGAAACTTGTTGCATGTTAGTTTTTCTCTTCGTGAAACTCGTACATTGATGTTTCTCCTCATGAAACTTATTTTGTGCATGGAAATCAATGCGTGCTGATTTTTGTTCGTCGAACTTGTTACATGTTGTTTTTCGTTCGTACAACTTTTGACATGTTGATTTTTCTCTTCAAGAAACTTGTACAGTGATTTTACCTCTTGTGAAATTGATGTTTTTCATGAAACTTGTTGCGTACTGATTTTGGCTTGTGGGACTTATTGCGTGCTGTTTTTTTTTCGTGGAACTTGTTGCGTGCTGATTTTTGTTTGTGAAACTTGTTGGATTTTGATTTTTCTCTTCGTGGAACTTGTATATTGATTTTTCTCCTCGCGAAACAAATTTTTTTTCATTGAACTTGTTAAGTGCTAATTTTGTTCATGGGACTTATTGCATGTTGGTTTTTCTCTTTGTGAAACTCGTACATCGGTTTTTCTGCTCGTGAAACTTATTTTGTTCATGGGAACTGCTGAGTGCTGATTATTTCTCGTGGAATTTGTTACATGCTGTTTTTTGTTTGTGAACCTTTGTGCATGTTGATTTTTCTCTTCAAGAAACTTGTACATTGATTTTTTTCCTTGTCAAACTTATTTAGTTCATGGAACTTGTTGCGTACTGATTTTGGTTTGTGGGACTTATTGCCTGCTGATTTTTTGTACATGAAACTTGTTGCTTGTTGATTTTTCTCTCCGGGAAACTTGTACATTGATTATTCTCCTTATAAAACTGATTTTGTTAATGGAACTTGTTGCGTGCTGGTTTTTGTTCGTGAAACTTGTTGCTTGCTGATTTTTGCTCGTGGAACTTGTTGCATGTTGATTTTTCTCTTCGTGAAATTCCTACGTTGAGTTTTCTCCTCATAAAACTGATTTTGTTCATGGAAACTGTTACATGCTGATTTTTATTCGTGAAACTTGTTGGGTGCTGATATTTGTTCGTGAAACTTAGTGCACGTTGATTTTTCTCTTCTTGCAACTTGTACATTGATTTCTCTCTTCGTGAAGCTGATTTTTTTCATGGACTTGCTGCGTGCTGAATTTTGTTTGTGGAACCTTTTGCATCTAGATTATTCTCTTCGTGAAACTTGTACATTGATTTTTCTCCTTTTAAACTGATTTTGTTCATGGAACTTTCTGTGTACTGATTTTTGTTTGTGGAACATGTTACATGATGATTTTTGTTCGTGAAACTTGTTGCATGTTGAATTTTCTCTTCGTGAAACTTTTACATCAAGTTTTCTCCTCGCGAAACTGATTTTGTTCATGAGAATTGTTGCGTTCTGATTTTTGTTCTTGGAACTTTTTGCGTTCTGATGTTTTGTTCGTGAAATTATTTGCATGCTGGTTTTTCTCTTAGTGAAACTTGAATATTGATTTTTACTCTCGTGAAACTGATTTTCTTCATAGAACTTGTTGCGTGTTGATTTTTGTTCGTGGAACTTTTTGCATGCTCATTTCTGTCCGTAAAACTTATTGTATATTGATTTTTCTCTTTGCAAAGCTTGTAAATTGATTTTTCTCATCTTGAAACTGATTTTGTTCATGGAACTTGTTGCGTTCGGGTTTTTGTTCATGGAGCATGCCGTTGCATGCTGAATTTTGTTCGTGAAACTTATTGCATGTTGATTTTGCTCTTCATGAATTTTGCACGTTGATGTTTCTCCCCGTGAAACTGATTTTGTTCATGGAATTTTTTGCGTGCTGATTTTTGTCCGTGAAACTTTGTTGCATATTGATTTTTCTCTTTGCGAAACTTTTAAATTGATTTTTCTACTCGTGAAACCAATTTTGTTCATGGAACTTGTTGCGTGCTGATTTTTGTTCGTGAAGCTTGTGACATGTTGATTTTTCTCTTCGTAAAACTTGTACATTGATATTTCTCCTCGTGAAACTGATTTTGTTCATAGAACTTGCTGCGTGCTGATTTTTGTTCCTTGAAATTGTTGCCTGATGATTTTTGTTTGCGATACTTTTTGCATGTGGATTTTCTCACTGTGAAATTTTAAATTAATTTTTCAAATCATGAAACCGATTTTATTATGAAACTTGTTGCGTGCTGATTTGTGTTCTCGGAACTTATTGCATGCTGATTTTTTTCATGAAACTTGTAGTATGTTTATTTTTCTCTTTGTGAAACTAATGTTGTACACAGAACCTGTTGCGTGCTGATTTTTATTTTTGGAACTTGTCGCGTGCTGATTCTTGTTCGCGAAACGGGTTCCATGTTGATTTCACGATGAGAAAAATCTATGTACAAATTTCAAGAAGAGAAAAAGCAGCATACAACAAGTTTTACGAACAAAATAAGCAAGCAACAAGTTCCATTAGCAAAATCAGTTTTACCAGGAAAAAATCATTGCACAAGTATAACGAAGAGAAAAATCAACATTCAACAAATCTTGAGAACTAAAATAGACACAGGATAAGTTTCACGAACAAAAATCAACAAGGAACAAGTTCCATGAGCAAAATCAGTTTCACGAGGAGAAAATACAATTTACAACTTTCACGAAGAAAAAAAAACTTGTAATAAATTTCACGAAAAAAAATCAGCACACAAGAAATTCCACTAACAAAAAAAGCTCATAACATGTTCTATGAACGAAATCAGTTTCATGAAGACAAAAATCAACATGCAACAAGTTTCACGTAAAAAATCCGCATGTAACAAGTTTTACGAACAAAAATAAGCACGCAGGAAGTTCCATGAACAAAATCTGTTTCTCGAGCAGAAAAATTAACGTACAAGTTTCACGAAGAGAAAAATCAACATGCAATAAAGTTCATAAACAAAATCAGTTGTGATAGGAGAAAAATTAATGTACAAGTTTCAGGAAGAGAAAAATCAACATGCACCAAGTTTCATGCACAAAAATCAGCAAGCAACAAGTTCTATGAAAAAAAAGTTCCATGAAGAAAATCAGTTTCACGAGCAGAAAAATCAATGTACAAGTTTCACAAAGAGAAAAATCAACATGCAACAGGATTCACGAACAAAATAAGCTTTACGAGGAGAAAAATCAATGTACAAGTATCACGAAAAGAAAAATCAACATGGAACAAGTTCCAGAAAGAAAAATAAGCACACAAGAAGTTCATCCAAGCTAGAGGGTACCGTGTGTCAGCCATAGCATGGCATGGTGGCATGAATTGAGATGGTGTATGAAGTTGAGGTTGGTTTGCAAAAACACGATCCATTTTATTTAAATCATAATTTTGCAGGAAAATGTGTGAAAATGTCTTTGTAACGACGAAGAGGGGCAGAGGGTGCCCTATGCCATCCATAATGTAACACGTTGACATGAATTGCTTGGACTAACAAGTTCTAACCTTAAAGTTAAGGTGGGAGGTGTTAAAAGATTTTTTTCGATGGACGGGGACTGAAATGTAACGCTCAGTCAAATCAATGAAGAATTTTTATTAAGATATCTCAAGAATAGCTCTTAATATAGCTTAAATTTACCTCTAATAACAACCCAACCCCTCTGGAATTGCTTGCTAGGGCCCTCTCCCCGATGAAAAAGATTAGTATGGACCCCCCACCAAAATTAGTTTCTAGGGACCCGTTGGAATTGATTGCTAGGGGACCCCGTTGGAATTGCTCGCTAGGGTCTCGTTGCAATTAGTTTCTAGTCTAGGCCTCCAGTGGAGGCCTAGAAACCGGTGGCCACCCCACTTGAATTGCTTGCTAGGATCCCATTATAATTGCTTTTTAGGCTCCTGTAGGAATTTGATGTTACAGGCCCCCCTCTGGGGTTGAATGCTAGGCTCCCCTCCTCGTTGGAGTTTTTTCTAGGGTTGGCTAGCCACATATTGTCACGGTGACGTGAACTATGTGGACTAACATGATCTACAGCTTAAGGCTAAGCTTAGAAGTTTTAAAAGAGCTTTTTTGAATGAGGGGGGGGGGGGGATGAAATTTAACGCTCAGATAAAATAAGAGGTATTTTCACTAAAAGCCCTCAAAAATATCTTAATGTGACTTATATTTACCTCTGACGACATTATTTGAAATTTGAAGATAAAATATTATTCAAATGTGCACTTGTCAACCGGAAGTGCGTAGTCTTGGCTCAAATAAACGAGGCATTTTCATTAAAAGCCATCAAACATATCTTAATGAGGGTTAAATTTACCTCTAACTAGACTATGTGAAATTTTAAGAGAAAATTTTATTCATAAGTGGCTTGTCAACAGGGGGAGGGACATAGTCTTGGCTCAAAGAAACGAGGCATTTTCATTAAAAGTCCTGAAAATCATATTGATGTGGGTTAAATTTACCTGTAACAAGATTATGCGAAATTTGAATAGAAAATATTACTCAAATGTGCGCTTGTCACCCGGGGGGGGGAATTATATAGTCTTGACTCAAAGACACGGAGAATTTTCATTATAAGCTCTCAGAAATAGCTCTTAATAGGGTTTAAATTTACCTCTAATATCAATCCCCTCCTCTGGAATTGATTGCTAGGAACCCTTTATTTCTTTAATTCATGGTTCTTTTTGCTTATATTTTATCCTTTATAAGTTTTTTTCCACGTTTCTCTTTTTGCGTTTGTTGTGTCTTAACTGCTTTTTTCCGTGTTTTAATAATGCTTGTAAATTTATTTTTATTGGTAAAATTTGTATGTACAAAAGTTTGTATCCTTTAGACTTACTGATCCGGGATAAGACTTCAGTACGTAATCATATACCTAATGAAATATCTAAAGAAAATACTATATGATATCTGCTATGTAACTTAACCTGTCTAGATCGTTTTAGAACATTAATAATTCAGTATTTGGCAGCTGCATCTAATAGAGCAAAAATCAATAGCATTAGGATTCTTTTGCGCTCTCATGCAGAAACGGTTGGTAACATGCGAACCATTTACTCATTCTTGTATGCGTGAACAGGGATTTATCCTTGCGAGCAATAGGTTATCATGTAGAATGTATTAGCTGAATCAAAATATTAGAAAGGCGTTCATAGCCCTGCTGTCTAGGGTGCAGTTTCATTGGATGGAAGTGTCCTTTCGAATCCTAATGTGGACATAAAATCTCTAGAATATATTCCCCGAGAAAAAACGCCTTGCAAAAAAAAACCGTGAAAGAAAATGAAATCCTAAACAAAAAACTTCTTGAAAGAAAAAAGAAACCCCGAAGAAAAAAAATCTCTGAAAGTATTATATAACATCTATGCGTTAACCGTCATTACGTAATGCTCCATGTGTGTGCTGCCATTACGTAACATCTCACATGATCTCCGTCATTACGTGACACCCCACGTGTATGCTGCCGTTGCGTAACAGCCCACGTGTGCGCTGCCAATACGTAACACCTTTGTGCGCTGTTGTTACGTAACACCTACGTTTGCTCCTCCTCAGTTACAAGCTGGGGTTCCCCTCGGGCACATTGAAGCCTAGCATGTCACTTGAGATTGCGTCATTCCCAATAAATCAAGAAAGTCACGTAAAATTACATCACCCCAATAAATCTAGCAGGGCACGCAAGATTGCTTCAAATCTCACGTGTGTACCGTTATTACGTATCATCCTATCACCCATGTGTATGTATCCGTCAGTTACAGCCAGGACTTCCCCGCTTGACTAATGGTCTCTAGAAAGTAATATTACCTAACGCCCCAAACCCTATATGTAATAACCAAAAGTAAACATTCCCTAGGACGTAAGATTCACCTGCATTTCTTAGTTCCCCGTGAAGAAAAAGACACCTGCTGGCTGTCGTGGAATGACAAGCACCGCTTGAATCCCGGGATAGGGCCCAGCTTAAAACCATCTTGGGGATACTACTGCTATCATCCCCCAGAGTCTTTGTTATATGCTTAGTTGAGGCAAACCCCTGCATAAAAACGGAGTTGATGGGATAATCTCCTCCTAGTTCCATATTGATCTAATATATTCGAAAATTTTGACCTTAAAAATACAGTTTGTTGGGTTTTTTGGGATTCTCCACAAAAAGATTAAAAGATTGACAGTGCCCTTCCCTATTAGTTGATGTAAACTTAAACAATATAATCGTTAGTATTACCGTATCATTTGTCTATAATAACCGTTCCTTTTCTTCTGACAGCATATATTCTTAGGTTAGAATATGCCGCCACGCTGTATTATGGTCTTCAAAACGGGAAAGCTATATAAATAGCTTTTCTATATAAGCAGATTGGCTATTTCGATAGTATTTTGGCCTCTGCTGAGCAGAAATTGTGGCTTTGTGCCAATAAATGATTGAAATAGCCATTTTGCTACGGTGAGTAGAACTTTAGCATTCTGTTTAAATGGGATCTCTATTGATACTTTATGACCGTTGTTTTTAAAAGATTAGCCACGAAAAAAGAAATCGCATTACAGTAAGCAAGAAAGTATATTTATAACACGCAATATTACAAAAAATTAATGCGGAGTAAAGAAAAAAAGAAATTAGCATATAACATGCAAGGAATGCAAACAAGAGCACAGCGTAAACTAAACTATGTCCAGTATATCCAAACTATGTCCGCATCATTATATTAGGAAAAACAACATATCTACAATATAAGATTGTAGAGTAAATTTCATTGAGATTTGAGGGTGTTAACAGCTTTATTGTTCCTATCGGTACAGATACCTTTTTATTTGCCGCTCTCTACTATGACTGGTTTGGAAAAAAGGGGATTTCATTATTTAAGAGTTGGTAGTTCAGGGGCTACTCAAACGTATTGAAAATGACGGTGTTAATAATTTAGTGGACAAGGCATAAAGAATGTTCCCACCGCATAGATTCGTTCCTATAAGTCCATCCTTTTGACATAATCATCTCTGACTGCTTAATTTTCTTACGGATTTTGATGTTATTCGCATTTTATATTAAGATGGATTTTCCCTGAAAAGCATTATAATAGATCAATTTCTAATGCAGAATAAGATTCCTTTTTGTTATGTACCATGAAATGTTGAATTCACCACCAAAAATACTGTAGTTATTGATGATGTTGAGAAAACGCGGAGGTTATACAGAATTATTCCGTGAGTTGCGCTGACCTTCTCTAGTTTCAATAACCCTGTCAAATTCAATCTTCCGCCTATTAGTGGCCTCAACCAGGCCACTCGACGTGTCCCCAGGTGGCGGATAGAAGAACGCCCTACAAAATATGGGGTACCTCATTAGGAGACGTGGACCAAGGGGGAGGCCTAGTCTCTCTCAATGCTTTTGTTGACATATTCATAGCCGGTGTAGATTTCACCAGCTATGAATATGTCTTTATTTTAGGTGGTTGGCCTATTTTTCCTAGAAAAATTGATTCTACTATGACGCGGTTTTTTTCTTTTTATGTCACTACTTTTTTTGTGACTTTCGTTTTTCTATTCAATGGATCATAGGAGCAATCCTCTGTAAAAACTAACAAATCAATAGAGATTCCCCAAAAATTGGTAAAACCATGCATGAAATTAGGAAGGTAGGGGCAAATATTTTCTAAGAAAACATTATTTACGTGCGTTCTGCACGTTTATATAATCAATGACGTAAACCATACAGTTTTTTCTATCATATAAAACAAGAGAAGATACCTAAGAAATTTGTGAAGGCAGTGAATAGCAGAGTGACTACAATCTAAGCGGATATTTCGGCTATATATGCTACAGCCATCATCAGCAAGGTAAATAACTAAATAAAACACATACAAAGAAATCAAACTTGCTAAAAAAATAGCACCTTCGCCCGAATAGAAACTGGAGCACCTTCGCCCGGGGCCGTAAATACAGGTGGAGGAGAAAGGAGGCCCCTCAGATGTACACTCACCAGGCCCCACAGGTGGATGGACATGTCCTGTAAATTATAAACATTCTCCCAGCAAGGGTTTAAATTGCATGGTGACTTAGAACACCATCGTGGGAGGATCCTCGATAGGAGGATAACTGCGGTAGGGCGTAAGATACAGATCTATGGACAACAGTCTCTGCAAAAGGCTACTTTGACCCTGTCGGTTTACTCGCAACACTGATGACCTTGCGGTCAACTCTGTTCCCACTTGAAGAGTGGCACCCCTCAAGGAAATTATAGCCTAATAAACGACACAGCATTTGGACTGAAATCTGATTAATAAATAGTTCTTCTGGGCCTGGTCTGTTTTTGTGGGTGTTTTTGGGCCGAAAACCTCTTCCTAGCTAGTTTCTCTACTTTGTATTGCCTTCCCGTAGTATCATAATATTTCTAGACATGAATATATAATTACTTGGAGGTGATAGGCTTGAGATTGTCTATGCAGGATTTTGACTCTTGTTGATAGAAGAGCATCGCCAAGTGCGGAAAACCATGTTTTTAACCAGAAGGGCCTAGGATTGCACAAAGTTTCTATTCAACTGAAAGTCCCAGGGACTTCTTGCTGTCCGGCTCTAAGCTGGCTTAAGGGCTTGGATGTAGACTTGAGAAAATGTATTCGTCTCTGTCATGCACTGGTTCTGGGACCATTACTTTTCCCGATACCAAAATAATTTCAAAGATTTAAAGAATATAAAAATTATAACTTGGAATGTTACGACATCAAGATTAACTATCGTATCAACATTTTGACTGACGAGTTCAGAAGCTACGAACTAGAGTTGTTAGGAGTTTCAGAAACTCATATTTCAGAGGTAGGAAACATGACATTAGGTGATAAAGAATTTATTTACTCAGGCAGCAAGGATGATTACATAGATAGGGACATAGCTAGGGCACGTCCTCGGGATGAAGGATGACATATTGCCAAGCATTGCCCTTTTCGGCCAACCATCTTGGGTTAAACAAAAAGCAGGTTGTCTCGGTTGGGATGGGAGAAAGTCCTAATTTTTTTTAAAGGGAAATAGAAACTTCCTGGGAGGGTTTAAAGAAAGAGGCTTTTAATAGATAAGGATGGAGGAGGATGCATCTAAGTGCTGCTGCACACAGCAGCACGTAGCTGTGCTGGCCCTAAGAGGCTTTGTGCTGCAGTGAGTTGTTAGTATTAGTAGATCAAATAAGTGGTCAAAATGCCAATGAGAATCTATTCACATTAAGATTTAGCTAGCATTGGACCCAATCACAGTATGATTATCAGATTAGTTAGTTTTGGCCAATTAAGATAAAAAATGCTTTCTATATGTTTAGTTCCCGTAAAACTGTTGTCTAGACATTTAAGAAGTGATAATGAAGCTATCTGCTAGAATTACATTGTTTGAACTGTAAGCAAAGCTGAGCTCAAGAATCCATCAAGGATTACTTATGAACAGATCTGGCAACAGTTAAACTCACAGTAGGCTTAAGGAGCAACAGCTTGAATTTAAAAGGCTGGTTTTCACTGCAAGACAATTTGAAAATATAGAAATACTCGACTTACCATAATTACGAGGCAGTAGTGGTAATTGATGATTAATTTTCTCTAGATTCCTAATTGCACCAGGAGATGAACTGTGCCCATAGATAATTGATGCACTTGAACGTCTATCAGATTCAACTGAATTCATGCTTCCTCTGGCTAAAAAATCAATGAAAGTACATGAATAGCCTGATGCTGCGTTGCTACAAGCAATTTGTAATATTAAGCAAATGCGTTGCTATTTGAAATATTATCCTTCTGGGAGGTGTTTTGAATCTCACGACAGGTTTGATTGGGGATAAAACAGTTAGAGAACTATTGTGACAAATCTTGTCACAGCAGTTTCGTTTGAAAGTGATAGTAAGAAAAATTTACTTGAAAGTGTGCTGAAATTGTTGGACTTTGTCTGAGTTTACCTTTTCAAGCTATTTTGGCCATGTCATTTCATAAGCCAAAATAGGTGCACCGAAAAAGAGTGGTTTTTGCCATACCCAATCATAAATGCCTTGATTTGCCAACAACACTGATGTCAGAAAACCAACATTTAGCTGAAAAGATAAACAAAGAGTCATATTTATACATAGCCATGTTTACAGCATTGTAGACATACTTTTCAATGCCAGCAATATTTTACTTTCTCTTTGGTATCATAGAAAAGTCGAACATAATTGGTATTCCATACTATGAGCTTAGAAAACTTAGGTGAGGATACCGCTTTTTCGGCCACTTCAACAATAGCTTAAAAGAAGTTAAAAACCCCAGAACTAAAGACAGTGTAGCATTTCTCGGTAGATTTAGAGACATTCGAAGAAACTGGATTTTAATTTGGATAAAATACGAAATCCTGAATAGTGCCTACTGGTAAAAGTGGGTAATTTCTTTGGTTTTTAAACTATTTTTTTGCTGCACAAAGTAGTCAAAGGTAGGTTTTATATTTGTTCAGACTTATAAACAATTTTATAAAAAAGATTTAAGAATGCAATCCATATTTCCATTTATATTCTTATAGTAATTTTTACGATTTGGCAGGGCAATGTTAGATGTCATTGTTTATCCTCTCCCCTAAGATGAGCTTGAGCTTCTGTCTTTTTATTGCCCATGCTTGTTGCTTTAATACTACCACTTTGAGCTTTACGCCAAGAAGCTTAAGCACATCAGCTCATAAAATGTGAAATGTAAAAATGTAAAAGAAGTAAATAAAATATTAGCCTTGAACGTAGCTGGGACCATCCGTATATTTTGTATTGCTCGTCTGTATGGTTTGGTACTTTCCACTCAATACTTCGCCCAATATACGTACTGCAGAATAATGCTATTAGATCATTTTGTGGAAGAGGGAACCGAGATTTGGTCATGTCAGTTTACAGTATACTTAATATAATGCCTGCAGCTGGATTGCGTGATTTTTATACACTGGTTTTTATGTATAAGTATTGTTATGGGTGCCATCCAGACTGTTTCAAAGGAATATTTCGGGAAAGGTCCAATGTTCATTGTCATGAAACTCGGACAAGAGTGCTTTTTCTGTTATTTATAGAAGGGCTAAGCAATGGAATAAGCTTGTCCCAAATACCAAGAAATTACCCATTATTTAGTTTAAATTTGAGCTACGTGCGGGTTGCTTGGTAAGTATACCTTCGAAACAAATTGAGATTGATGGAATAAAATTTGGCAGTAATTGTTTATTGTTTCTTTTTTGCTTCGGGATCATGATATTATTATTTATGTCAGTTTTTTTCAGTACACGGTTTCACCCTTCTGCTTACTATAGATTATACTTGTTATTTTTTTTCTTATTTTTTTTATTTTTTATTAGTAGCACACCCTCGCAAGCGACGCTTTTCGTGTGCTACCGATTGATTTTGTCTCTGTTTTTTTTTTTGGATAATAAATTGCTATTACTACTATTACTACATGTTAATTGCCATTTTTTTTTGTATTTACCCTGCACATAGAGAAGCATAATAAATCTTACCACAAATTTAGTATTTGCATTGTTTGGATACCTGCGATCTGCACAAGCACCATCAATGCATAAGAGAAAGTACAACATAACGTTAATTTTTAATATTGCTCTTTACATTTATTCGACAACTATTTTTTTTTATTAAAGTAGTTCAAATCTGCAGTTTGAGCTGTATGGAGGCTGAATTATTTCTTGAAAACACAAAACAAAATGATGCAAAGTATTCTGGATTTCACTAACCAAAATTTTCTTGGAATGGACTATAAAAAGAAGATCTGAAGATTTTGATTTCATCCATAGATTTTGAGATTTCATTTTCAATTGTGAGATTATCAAATAATTGTGAGACGTCATAAATAAATCGATAGATATGGAGGCAATGGTTAATTAAAAAAAAAAAAAAATCACCAGAAACCAGAAACAATTAAAAAAACAGTTCACATACTTATGCACCTTAACGTAATCTCTTTATGTGGCAATATAAAACCAACAATAAAGTATACATAAGAAAAATGAATTTTTCCTAGGTAATTTATCCAATTTCATGAGTGTCGATTTTTCTTAAGAGCCAGCAGAATTTATTCGTAGGAACACTTCCCTATGGAGAGCAGTCTCTAATTCAAGATTAAGCAGACACAGGGTGCCTCCTTTTCGAATAGAGACGTCCGATTAAATAAACAAGAGAAGATAATGAAGAAATTTGTGAAGACAGTGAATACAACCTAAGCAGATGCTTGGGCTATATATGAAGCAGGAACAAACTTGCTAAAAAATCTCATCGACAAAATAAGTTTTAAAACTAAACTCACAAAATAAATTTTGAAAGAGTTTCAGCGTCCTTACCTCACATAGGTTGACGTGAAATGAGGAGAAGACGGTGAAATTATTTCAAAATTTTTTGTGATTTAAGTTCAAAGATTTATTTATGCGATGAGATTTTTTTAGCAAGTTTGTTTTCTTTGTATTTGTTTTATTTAGTTATTTACCTTGCTGATGATGGCTGTAGCATATATAGCCGAAATATCCGCTTAGATTGTATTCACTGTGCTATTCACTGCCTTCACAAATTTCTTAGGTATCTTCTCTTGTTTTATATGATGGACAAAACTGTGTGGTCTACGTCATTGATTATATAGACGTGCAGAACGCACGTAAATAATGTTTTCTTAGAAGATATTTGCCCCTACCTTCCTAATTTCATGCTTGGTTTTACCAATTTTTGGGGAATCTCTATTGATTTGTTAGTTTTTACAGAGGATTGCTCCTATGATCCATTGAATAGAAAAACGAAAGTCAGAAAAAAGTAGTGACATAAAAAGAAAAAAACCGCGTCATAGTAGAATCAATTTTTCTAGGAAAAATAGGCCAACCACCTAAAATAAAGACATATTCATAGCTGGTGAAATCTACACCGGCTATGAATATGTCAACAAAAGCATTGAGAGAGAGAATACAAGTCGAAACATAATTAGGGACGGTAACTTCTATTTTGTCTATGATTCTAAGTAAAGTGGAGTCCTCGATTTATTCAGGTCTTGCTCCTCGATATCTAAAATTAGGGCGAGAGCTAGCTACCCTGATGGTGGCAGCTAATCCAAGAAACAAAATAGATAGCACAGCAGCATTTCGTTTTACACGTAAAGCTCTTTGCTCTTCCTCAAATCTGTATCATTCGAATAACTTTTTAGTTTTGGTAAGTTTTCAAATTTGGAACTACGCCCTGAAAAAATAAGCATTCCTGACTCTAGATACCTTTAAATAAATTGGATATCGAAACAAGAAAGTGGCTATCCCGGCTTTAGATGTAAAGAGCCCGACCTGACTTTTAAAGAACCGACTTTAGTTTTATCAATCGTTTGTCATGGCTTTTCGTTTCACGTCTTACAAATAAAATATTTGTTTCAATTGTTATGACTAAAGAATATAGTTTTTTTGTTCATTAAAAACAAGTAAAACTTAATTTATTGTGAGGGAGACAATATTAAAAAAATTATCTTTAAAATTCTTATCAAGCGAAAAAGAATATAGCATTCATTTGAATTCTACACTAATGCAGTGAACATGGATGTCAAAAGTAAGACAACACACTGTAATGAGCATCTACTTTTTTTATTGAAAATTTATATCCTCAAAGTTATATCCTGCTGCTCATTGAAATAGGATCCTTTTCTTAAAAGCGAACTGTAAATGGATGGAAGCTGCATTAATACTTAGTGTTATAGATATTGTTACCAGGGGCTAATGTGACTGTATTCTTTTCAGTGGCTTTACTTTCTGCATGGAACTGGATTAGAATCCATTTAGCCGTACAATGGTATCAGACACTTCATTGTATCGAAGTGTAAGCAAGAACTGCATCTTTCTTTGGTGACAAAAATTGTTAAAAAAGAAATTTTCATAAAAATAATACATCAGAAGAATCTCCTTTTATGATAATTCCAAGATATACAAAATTCGTTAAATTTAAACTACTTATTAAAGGTTATATGTGCAAATACTTGTGCAAGTTAAGACAAGGGATGATTTAAGGTAAATAGCCCCTAAATAAGGCGCATCCTTGATGAAAACTCTAACATCATATTTAGCATATCCAAGAACCCTAATCCAGAGGTTTTGCAGTTTCTTTATGGAAAAACACTAAATTTAGAATTTTTGGAATAATGTCATAACAAGTGCTTGTTTATGTTATTGCTTGATTGTTTTTTTCTTCCTATAAGATGACCATTTGAAAATATTGTTTGTAGAATGTCGGAGAGGATTTATTCGCGTAGAAATTAAGTTCCAGTGCTCTTTTACAGTAACAAAAGAGATTGTGCTGCAGGAAACTGACCGTGTATGACATTTTATGCCTCCAATCAAAGGTTTTGGCCCTAATAAGACTAAAATACGATTGAACTAAAATTTTGGGATGGTACATTAGCTTAGAGCCGTAGTTCCCAACCGGTTTTGTCCTGTGCTAAGAGGGGCAGTCTTTTTTTGCCACCTAGTAACCGATTCTGAAATCCTGCTGCCCCCTTTTAATATTTAAATTTTCTTAAGCTTAAAAGGCCCTTAACTTGGTATCTAATGAAAAATATTGTCTGAATACATTTATACAATGTATAACGTCATTACAATACCCTCCTTTTTTGCTCTTTAAATGTATATGATTGTGGCGTCTTTCACATGGAAAAGGTTTTTTTTTTCAAAATTGAGGCTCTAAAGTATAGTCAGCCGAAGGATGCACGTTCTGTCCATGAGCCAACAAGATACTGCCATGTCCCACCGTTGGGGTTTACGCCCTCCGTTGGGAACCACAGGCTTAGAGCTATAAAAAACATATAAACATCTCCCCAGCTATGGTCATATTGTTGTATGCACACTGCCACATTAGTCCCTGAGCACATGCACAGTCAATACAAAAGGAAGTGTTATTCTATAGGAGATAAATAGTGTATTACTTACGGCTTTATTGTTTTGTATTGCTGCATGCCACTTATTGGGGTAAGTTGGAAGTTCAGTTGGCTCTTTGTGATGTGATGGGGTGCCAACGCTCTCAAAAGTGAACCTAGGTTCATTTTTTTCCACCTTTCGTTAAGGGTCGTTTCGATCAATGTGGAGAGAGGATTTAACCTTTAGGATCCTCTCCTTTAGAATAAAATTTATAGATTTGACTTTTATCATGGATGCTAAGGTGAAAACAGCTTCTCTATTATTACAGGAAAATTTTAGCTTGAAGGAAATAGTATATGATACTGTTAGGCGGCTGGGGAGAGTCCTCACGATAAGTATGGAAACGTTGAAAATGAAGAACATTGTAGGTTAGTAATCAAATTGATTTTTTATATTTTAAAAATGTTCATTTATTAATTATTTTTGCTATTTTTAGTTTCAATGGCATTATGGCTGTCTTTTGTAATAAATATTTTGTTATATGCTTCCCTGCATAAAGGATGAAAAGGGGAGGGGGGGGGGGTATTTCTGAGGAGCAATATTTTTCTAGCAAATCCACGCCTAAAAATTTGAACATTATTTCTTGGAAAATTATTTTGACATCTTGGCTCTTAAAAAATCTTAAGGGATCATCGTTTTCAAGAGCGATTTATTTTCCGATTTATTTTCCTATGCAAAAATTAAACAAAGAGAAATCATATAAAAACAAAAGAAAAAAATTCCCGAAGGTTGTAAAGAATGACATTGAAAGTTAAGAAAATAAGCTTATTCCGTACCTGACGGAAAAGGGTGTCCCTTCAACCCGGAGAGTTCCAAGGGAATGCTCTGGAAATGGCATGAAATCGAACCTGAAACAGGAGCTAGAAACAAAACAAAACGGACTATGTGCGTCCAGGTCACTGAATTAGCATACATGCAGTATATTGTGAACGGCTTGGGGATGCAGTTGAAACTTTTAGGTACTGTTTGCAAAAGGAGGGGAGGGGTGAGGGCTCAAATTTTGTGTTGAAGGGCTACCCAATCAAAACACACTATACACTACCAGGCTCGACTTATTTATAAGATATTGGAAAAGGATTGGGTATCTAAGTAAAACCTTTAAGGAGTGTTAGGGTAGGGAAGCGGAGCTTGGTCGGAAATTGGAATAATATAAATGAAGCGAAATCATGTACAATCAGGTTATCAAACTACCATTTCTGCAACATCCCAGGAATGACTCAGGGGATAGCATTTATTTTTTTCGGTAGCATTGGAAAATTAAAGGAGAGGCGTAGAGAGACTTCAAATTTAGTCTTATAGGGAGATATTTAACATGTTTTGTCATGTTTTGAGATTTAACATGTTTTGTCTTTGACCTTGGGAGGTTAAGATAGAAATTTTACGGACCTCTTTTTTGGGTAACGGGGGCATAATAACCCCAAATTTTAAATTATGAAGATACCAACAGACAAGATTCTTCTTAAATACTAGAAGACGAGAGATTTACTTTGTTTGCACACGATAGATATTTGAAATATAACCCTTCCTCTTGATGAAAAAATAAAATGTATATTTAGCTGAAATATTATTTAGCTGAAAAATAAAATAATATTTAGCTGAAATATTACATTTCTATTAAAAACTTGAACGTTTTGATTTGCTATTGCTGCTACCAAGATTAATTCCAGAATATTTTTAAGACACATAATGAACCCTTGCTTGTTTAGTTTAACTTGATCTTCCCCCTTCGTTCCTTTATTCTTCCTTTTTTTGCTTGTCTTTTTTGTTTTACTCTTTCTCAATTTTAGTCTTGAACTTAACTATCGTTGAAAATTTACAGCAAGGAAAACAAAGAAAGTATTGTTTAAGACTCACATGGGATAGCCTAACTCAGCCTAGCTTAAAAACAAAAGAGATAAAGAAAGAGCAAAAGAAAGGTTTAGATACAAAAAAGAAAGGAAAAAACAAAGGAAGAAAACAGGAATAGTCAAACTAAAGAACAATGATAAAACTTACTTGAAAATAAAGGCACGGAATGTTTTGTATCGCCAATTTTTTTGGCAGACTGATCTAGACGATTTTTCGCTACTAGTTGACATGGAAATCCAGATTTAAGTTTCCCTTCAACCAAGTCAAGTCTGAAAGATATAAGATAAAGATAAAAGAAGGCAACAGTTTTTTTTTGCTGGTTGAGAGATTTTAGCATGATTGTTATAGAATATTCTGTTATAGATTGTTATAGCTGATATCATGCCCATAAAAAAATCAAAAAGCAACCTCAAGCCCTTCCAATCCAAGGGCCTGTGAGCACTGACTTTAGTCAATGAATTATCGACGACCTTAGTAAGCAATGAATTTAAGAATTCATTATATTGATTTTGTACGAACCATAAATATAAGTATTGTGCAAATTGCTGTTACTTTTATCTTTATTTATCTTGATCACCATAAATCTTTATTATATAATTAAACTGAATCTACCCCTGAAATGGAAAATCGGAGTTTTTCTTAATGTAAGTGAAACAGAAAGAAGTTCTTCTCAAATGAACGCAAAAAAAAAAAAAAATGTGAACCCAAAAAGAAGTTTTTCTCAAATGAGCGCAAAAAAAAAAATATGAGAATAATTGCCAACCATTTGCAATTGACGATATGTGGCTAAGAAGGTGAAGACACTGGGATTGCGTGAAATGAATGGGACAAGGACGACTTCTCAACTACGTTTAATGCTAGAATTCTCCAGGCCTCCAGAAGAGTGATCGGTGACCGATCACAATTGGTTGTCCCCTTCGTGATAAGGAAAGAGTTCTATGATCATCCTTTAACGAGATATGGTCTTTGGCTTAGGATCGTCGGATTTTGAGGTTAACGGTTCTAACCTATACACCACAAGGTGTAAAACAATCTTTAAGGTGGGAAAGTCTTAGTAAGTATTGGGGAGGGGGAGAGGCCATGAACATCTTAAAACGGACTAAAATCTTTTTTTCAGTAGGAACGACACTTTTAGAAGTTATTATTAATGACATAACTACGCGTTATTCAAGCACAATAACAGTTACAACAAACAGGAAAAAAGAAGGATATTCTTTTAAAATAGTGGATTAACATGTGTCCATATCCAAGGCTATCCACATGATGGGGGTCAGTATTGCTTCCTCCCCACAATAGAACTAAATTATTTTCGATCCTTATTGTCGACAATTACTCTCATCATCCACCCTAAGTGATGAAAGCGAAGTCCATGATGCTTGAAGTCCATGAAAGCGTGTTACTAGGCCAAAAGATTCAAACTTCAGTGAGTTCTTAGACAAATATAAAATCAGAAGGTGATAGGTTGCGGGACGATTTCCCCTTTAGTCTTTCTTAATTTTACGAAACATTTTTGGAGGAACCCTGTAATATGGGCAAGACTGGATGATAGATCCACTTTTATTGTAGAACTATATTAATTTTAAGATGCACGGTTAAGGTATGCAGTGAGGGTAGTTGTTAGTTTGATGTGGAGTCAGGCGTTAAGCAAGGTTGTATCCTATCCCTATTTATATGAATTAATTAAAAAAAAAAACTTTCCGAAAAATAAGTTTTTCAAAGAAAAGTAAAGGCCATTTTAAACTTAAGCTCAGCAGATACAAATACCTGTTAAAATTAAAAACTTAAAACGACCAGAAATTGCTATTAAAGAATAAATGAAACCCAAAACGAACAGAAATTAAATAAACAATCATAGCAAAAAACATACAACAAGTAATAGTATAAATGAATAAATAGATCTTAAGGCGAGTAATGATTAGATTGAATATGAAAATCAAGATTAAAACGAAAAAAAATTTTCCCATTGAAGTATAAATGAAACTTAAGACGAAAAGGAATTAAATAAACAATCAATGCAAACAAACATACAATAGATATTAATGTAAATTAATAAATAAGTCTTGAAACGAGTAAAACTTAAATTGAATATGCAAATAAAACTTGAAACGAACAAAAATCACTACAAACAAGAGTTTGGGTATCACCTTCTTCTCTCAATGTAAAAGTCTAAAACCTATTGCGTCATTGGCGCTTTACTGAAAACCAATTTTATGACCATCATTTTCTTTTGTGCTTAATATTGAAAATAAAAATTAAAATTATAGTAACATTTTGAACTGATGAGCTTTCAGCAATAAATATCATTATACATCAAATATTCAGTTTAATTTATTAGCTCTTTTTAAAGTTGTTCAAGACGAATATAGTTTCACTATAAACAAGTGTTTGGACACTGCCTCCTTCCTTGACTGTAAATAAAAACCAAAAGCCTACTGAGTCATTGGCGCTTAACTGAAAACGAATCATTTTACAAATGTTTTCTTTTCCAGTTCTTACAGCATTGAAAATAAAAATAAAATTTCAGTGAAATACATTCTTGAACTGATGGATCTTTCAACAACTAATATCATTATATATCAAATATTCAATTTGATGTTGTTTATACTTTCCAAGACTGTTCAAGACGCATATAGTTTTCAGTAAAGCGCCAATGATGGTTTTCAGTAAAGGGCCCTGGGGCGTTGTGTTGACACAGGAGTTTTTTTTATCTGACCTTTGAACTATTTTTAATGAAATGGCTATTATTAAAATTTTATCAGATGGGCTTGGGGAAAAAAGGGTGTGTAGGGGTGGGGATGGGGGGGGGGGGCTAGCTACCCTCGGATATCTTTTGACTCTTAAAAATTGAGCTAGAACTTTCAATTTCAAATCGAATGAGCCCTCTCTGAAGTTTACACGAGCATCCCTTTCATAAGAACCATATACGCCTCCAGGACAACACTTACAAGGCCTATCCCCCGGGGAGAGATTTTGTTATTTAATTTTTGGACAATTACCAAAAAACTGGCTATCTCAAAATTTGTAGTGGATGGGTTTGGAAAAAAAGGGCAAGGGGGGAGGGGCTAGTTGCCCTTAACTCTCTTGACTCTTAAAAAATGAACTACAACTTTCAATTTCTAATCAAATAAGCCCTTTGAAGTTTATAAGAGCATCCCTTTCATAAGAACCATACATGCTCTTAGGGCATAACTTAGAACGCCTTCCCCTGGGTCCTGGGGGGTTGTATTGACACTGGAGTTTTTCTTATCCGACCTTTGAACTATTTTAACAAAATTTCTATCTCAAAACTTTCAACATATGGGTTTGGAAAAAGAAGGCGTGGGTGGGAGGGGGGGCTAGCTGCCCTCTGATCTCTTTTGACTATTAAGAAGTTAGCTCGAACTTTCAATTTCCAGTCAAATGAGCTCTCTCTGAAGTTTATACGAACATCCATTTCATAAGAGCCATATATGCCCCAGGGCATAACTTACAACGCCTGCCCCCGGGCCCTGGGGGGTTGTGACGACACCTGAGTTTTTGTTAACTAACTTATGAACAATTTTTAACTTAATGGCCATCTAAAAAATTTATTGGATGCATTTGAGGAAAAAATGGATGGGGGGAGGGGGCTAGTTGCCCTCCAATCTCTTTTGACTCTCAAAACTGAACTAGAACTTTCAATTTCGAATCAAATGAGCCCTCTCTGAGGGTTTTACGAGCATACCTTGAATAAGAACCATATATTTCCCCAGGGCATAACTTACAACCCCTGCCCTCGGGCCCTGGGGGGGGGAGCGGTGTCGACCCCGGAGTTTTCGTTATATAGTCTTTGAACTATTTAAAAAAAGCTATCTCAAAGTTATTATTGGAAGGGTTTAAGGAAAACAGGGCGTAGAGTGGGGGGGGGGCTAGGTGCCCTGCAATCTCTTTTAACTCTTAAAAAGTGAGCTAGAATTTTCAATTTCCAATCAAACGAGCCTTCTTTGCAGTTAATACGAGCATCCCTTCCATAAGACCCATATATACCCCCAGGGCATAACTTACAACGCCTGCCCCCGGGCCCTGGGGGCGTCTTGTTGACTTCGGAATTTTTGTTACTTGATCTTTGAACTATTTTTAACAAAATAGCTATGTCAAAATTCTTACCGGATGCATTTGGGAAAAACGGGTTGGGGGGAGCTGGTTACCCACCGATATCTTTTGATGCTTAAAAAGTGAACTAGAACTTTTAATTTCCAGTCAAATGAGAACATATAATTTCCAGAACTTTCAACTACGTTGAACAAAATGGCTCTATCAGAATTTTGATTGAATGTGTTTAGAGAAAAAGTGGGTGTGGAAGGGGTGTTAGTTGCCTTCCAATGCCTTTCGACTATTAGAAAGGAAACTAGCCATTTAAATTTCCAATCGAATGATCCCTTTCTGAAGTGTCTACCACAACGCTCTATAAAAACCTTATACGCCCCCAGGGCATAACCTACCACCCTTGCCTTGAGGGCTGGGGGGGGGGGGGTTGTTATCCTCAAATACCTAATTTCCTAAATTTTCAACTACGTTGAACAAAATGGCTATCTCAAACTTTTGATTGGATATGTTTTGGGAAATGGTGGGCGTGAGAGGGGGGTTAGTTGCCCTCCAATCACTTTTGACGATTAAAAAGGGCACTAGCCCTTTCAATTTCCAATCGAATGAGCCTTTTTTGAAGTTTCTACGACGCCTTCTATAAAAACCTTATATGCCCCCCGGGCATAACTTACATCCCTTGCCCTGAGGGTTGTGGGGAGTGTCCTCCTCAAAACATATTTTCTATCTGGAAATCAACTACGCTGAACAAAATGGATATCTCAAATTTTGATTGGATGTGTTTGGGGGAATAATGGGGGTGGGGGGGGGGGGCTAGTTGCCCTCGAATCACTTTCGACTATTAAAAAGGGCACTATAACTCTCGATTTCCAATCGAATGAGCCCCCTATGAAGTTTATACGACGACCCCTTCCATATGAATTGCCTCTGGAGAAAAAAAGTAAAAAATAATAATAAAACATTGGAGCCGTATGGCCTTTACTATAGGCAACGCTATAGCGTTGCCTCTGATTGTTGATTAAATAAAAAAATAAGTTTTTTTAACTGAAAGTAAGGAACGACGTTAAAACTCAAAACGAACAGAAATTATTCCGTATATGAAAGGGGATGTCCCCTCCTCAACGCCTCGCTCTTTACGCTAAAGTTTTTTATTGTTTTAAAAATAGAGTTGTGAGAAAGTCAAACTTTAGCGTAAAGAGCGAATGGTTGAGGAGGGGACAGCCCCTTTCTAATACGGAATAATTTCTGTTCGTTTTGAGTTTTAACGTCGTTCCTTACTTTCTGTTAAAAGAACTTTTTTTTTTATTTAATTTTTGAACTTTTTTGAATTAATACAGGTTTTGATCTTGGCTGACCGTACATGAATAATTAAAAAAAATTTGTATATTAATTTTACTTTTATTTGGTTAAATGTCTTTCTCTAAACTTGTTTAATTTTATTTACAAACGTTTTTATTAGTAATAAATATATGTAACTTACTAATTAACTTACGTAACGAACTTCTATATTCATCTATTTTTAATACGTATATTAGGGGGTTCGCCCCCTAGTCAATACCTTGCTCTCTAAGCTAAAGTTTGAATTGTGTTCCAATTCTTTAAAAATGACCACCTAATCACAAAGGCCGTTAATTAAAAGAAATAGTTCTTACGAAAGTACTAAAAAATCTTTGGGTTAAAGAGCGATGTATTGACTAGGGGGTGAACCCAATCATATATGTAATATTTTCTGTTCGTTTTAAGTTTTGATGTTGCTGCTGTTGCAGTTGAAAAACTTGTTTTTTTATATTTAATTTCTGATCTTTTTTTAAAATAATGCTTGGAAATCTGGTGTCCCCTTCATAGCAATGTTCCTTCCCCCATAAAACTTCCTTCATGGAAAGATGCTCCCACATAACCCCTGACCCACCCCCCACCCTCCCACTACCCGAAAAAATCCCCCCTGAAAACGTCTGTATACTTCCCAATAACCAATACTATATGTTAACATTGCGTAAAGTTTATATCTTTCAGGCCTCCCCCCGGGAACTTCGAGGGATTAAGTCATCCTAAAAGACATACTTATCATATTTTCGAACATGCTGAACAAAATGGCTATCTCAAAATTTTGATCGGGTGACTTTGGGAAAAAAAATGAGCGTGGGAGGGGGCCTAGTTGTCCTCCATTTTTTGGTCATTTAAAAAGGCCACTAGAACTTTTAATTTCCATTCCAATGAGGCCTCCCAAGTTATTCTAGGGCCACTGGGTCGATACGATCACCCCTGGAAAAAAAAAACAAACAAAAAAAAAACAAACAAACAAATAAACACGCATACGTGCTCTTTCTTCTGGCAAAAAATGCGAAATTCCACATTTTTGTAGATGGGTGCTTGAAACCTCTACAGTAGGGTTCTATGTTACGCTGAATATGATAGTGTGATTTTCATTAAGATTCTATAATTTTTAGGGGGTCTTTCCCCCTTTTTTCGAAAATCAGCCAACTTTTCTCAGGTGCGGAACTTTTAATGGGTAGGACTAAACTTGATGAAACTTATATATTTGAAATCAGCATTAAAATTTGATTCTTTGGATGTATCTATTGGTATCAAAATATCGTTTTCTAGAGTTTCGGTTACCATTGAGCCGGGTCGCTCCTTACTTACAGTTCATTACCACGAACTGTTTGAAATGGACTTAGTTTTAAGAGACAAGACAAAGGCTGTAGAAGAATTTGGTATGATTTGGAAAGGTAAAAGTATAGGCTAGTAGACTTAGATTGTTCAAAGGATTCTAGTGTCATGGATAAGAGTGTAACTGTAAAAATGAATTTCTTGAGGTTTTGAGGGTTCAGGTTGCAAGTTTAGGTTTTGAAGTCGTGGGCCAGGACTTGACAAATTACTGAGAAAGACTCGAGAGATTTCGTTTTTAATGAGTTTCGACGGATTGTTTGTCATTTTTGCTGTTCCGCTTTTCTTTCTTTAGTTGACATAAAAAGGAAGTTCGGCTCTACTAGAATTTGTGATAGATTTTAGAAATTAATTTTATCTTACTTTATAATAAGAGTCTCGTATTCTGCCATGTCAATGTTTATATTCATATATTAATTTAAATTATAGCTTTATTACTTCTACTTGTAAATAAACGGGTGGCTGAGGAGGGGAAAGACCCCTAATAATTCATGTTTGTTTTAAAGTTTGATACTGATCTGTACTTTCATTCGAGAAACCTTTTTTCAAAATTTAATTAATACATTCCTTACGGCAAGAGTCAAATGGTTTGCTTACCAAATAACAATACAAGCAATAACAGATGAATCGAAAAGAAAACGAGATAACGAGATCTTGGGGTGGGTCTGAATCACTTAGTTAAGGAAGTTGGCTCCCATGATAGCCATTTTCTATTATCAAAAGCCATAATTATTTAAAAATCGCCCTACTTTCTGGCATAATTCAAAGATTTACTACCCAATACTGTTCCAACGTCAGAACTACCTAATTCTGTTTAAAGTGCTCTTGTTAGGCTACTAATCAGTTGTAGAAGTGCTTCCTACGGTAAAACAATAGAACAGGCTAATTTTCTTGAATGTAAGGCATAAAGTTAACGGGCACTATATTATTTAGTGATGAAATAATTTTTTTAGGCAAAATTCCGTTATGGTCAAAACAAATGAAAATAATATGTATTTTCCATAATTTTTCCAGTTAAATATCACCTCTATTCTATTTTTCACCCACCTTGCTGATGTTTTTTATTTTAAAAATCAACATATACGTTTGCATAATATAACAATAATAAAATACCAAACTTACTGCTGCCAAGTATTTGCTTTTTCCTTCCCAGCTGAATCAGGCATACAAGGTGGGAGCCACATTTGTTCTAATGATATTTTTCCAGATGATTCTACAAGGCCTGGTGCTGAGCGACTTCGACTTAAAGCAGCTAAAAAAGAAACACATATAAAGTAGCTAAAAAAAAAAAAAAATTAGAATGCCAAATTGTGACTTAACAGCTAGAAAACAACTCAAATTTCTACCCTGAAAAACTAATTATGTTTAATGAGTATAAATATGAGGAGTAGAAATGCCTTCAAGGTCAATACATTCATAACTACCCAAAACATACTATTCATGAAATTTATGCTTATCAGCAATTTTCCTTTAGACTCTACATACTGAAAAATGTTATGCCTAAATATTTCAGTAGTTTGTTCTTTTACTAAAACGTCTTTTCCTTCATATGCCTACACAAAGAATATAAATATAATATTCTAAATATGTTTTCATTACCCCTGAAAGGCAAACAGTTACCCTTAAATACAATATCCCGTCTTAAAGCCTCCTTTTTAAAACCCATCTTTGAAAAAAACAGATTCGTCCCAAGTCTATTTGACCCGAAAATTTATTTTGAAATTAGGGTTAACTGTGGACTGTGAAAGATAGAAGTTAACTATGAAAGATCGGATATTGCCAAAGAATGTGCTTTTCGGCCGTCCATCTAGGGCCAAACAAAAATCAGGTCGTCCCCGAATTGGGTGAGATGAAGTCATAAGAAGGATTTAAAGGTATTTGAAACTTCTTGGGAGGGTGTAAAGAAAGAAGCTTTGAATGGATTGGGATGGAGGAGGAGCGTGCGTAGCTCTGTTGGCCTCATGGGTCTTGGTGCTACAGTGAGTTGTCATTAGTAGTAGCAGTAGTAGCAATTAGCTGTTTACTGCTTTAATGAAGACTATATATTACTAAAGATAAAACGCCCCAAATATAATAGACGTCCAGAAGTTGCCAATTTCTAAGCAAAAAAAAATCTTATAAGTAAGAAATGTTGTATGGAGATACTATGTAGGAAATATCATTTTCCATAGACGAACATACTTGCTGAAACTCAAGTTAACGTATAATAAACATTCTAGAATGAAACATTTGTTCATTTCCGAGGCATTATCACCATGTATACAATGAAGTAAATCTTTCACATCTTGAACCGTCTTAATTGATGCGACGGGCCATAAGCTCTAAGGCTCTAGAAAGCTTATACATAACCAATGGAGAACAAATTTTACCTTCTCTTTATTCATGTATAAAGCAGAAGAGATTACCCCTATTCTTCCCCTTATTTTTCTCCGTTCAAAGTCTGTCACTGGTGCTGCCTCAGAAGTAAAAAGAATAAACAGTAATAGAATAGTGTTTTGCTTTAGTGTTATTAGAGGTATTTACCTTCTTCACGCTAAACATCGCAAGAATCTGCTGATGAAGATGTTTAGGTTATGTTCTGAGAATGAATAACCGCAAAATCCCAAATGGTCACCACATTGGAAACTACGTGGATTCCGTCATAAGAACCACAACCGGGAAACCCCCTTAGGTGCATCTAACACAACGATTTATGAAGCTGACACGCCACTGTCCAGCCTCGATGGGAGAAAATGTTCCAGCAGAAAATTGGAGGATTGATTGGAAATGCCCTCCTTGGGTCCTTGGTGACTTTTGAAGGCACAATAGGCTAAAGTTTGCTTGAATTGAGTAAATCTGATTTTTCGTTTAACAAATATTTTGATGAAACCATTGACCTTGACTAATTAAAATACTTTTGTTAGAGAACATTCTAATTATAATTTATACTACGCCCAACAAAGTCTTAGTCCGAAAGGTATGACTATACATCTTTTCTAAATAAATACAGACTGTTACAATAACAGTCAATGAACACAAAAAAAAGAAAAAAAAGGATGCTTGCCTGAATATTGGCTGCATTGTTGTTTGTTTCATGATCATAAACAAGGGTATAAACAGTTAAAGTTGTTAGGTTTGATAAGAGTAGGTTTGATTCCCCGTCAGTCTCAAACTGGGACGGTATTCGACCTGGGAGTGATTGATTATAAGCCTCTAAATACTTGCATATATTTGACAGTTCTGCACACAAGAAAGAATAGTCCAACCAAAGGCACAAATTTATAAAATATCTATAAGGGGGGAAAAAATTCTTTTTAGATGTAGATGGGGGTAATTGCTGTATTTCTTTGTTTTTTCGAGAGGAAATGTTAAATAAGCGTGTTTTTCAATAGCCCCCTCCCATCGAGTATTCTTAAATCCAGGGGGGGGGTTAAAAATCTAGGGGCCATTTCTGGGCCGAGTCCCTTAGGAAATCACAAGATCTTCATGATTTTGATTTAATTTTTTTTTATTTTGCATATATTTGGATTTTTTTAATTACACTCTTTTATGCATCCTCGAAAAAAAAAAATCTGTGCGTAGGCCAAAGTCCAGGTTCCAAGATCCCAGGAAACGCGGAAATATTTTTCAAGCTAAGGGAAAATTCTTGAAAGATATATGTGAATCAATGTGTGGAACAGCTAACAATTACTTCAGATCTTGTCCGATATCGCATAAGAAACAGATATAACACATTTTGCATTTCAACCTAATTTACAAAATTTTCAGAAAGATAAAGAGGCAACAATTTATTAAACAACATTATTTTTTGTCTTATTTCTCATTTTTCCTAGTTAATTTATATATTTCTCGTTTTATATTTTTCTTATCTATTATAGTGGTTATTTTATTTTCCGCTCAACATGCACTCAGTACAAACTACCCGTATCTATCGGATTTGTTTTTCAACTGCTAAACTTAAAATGAAATAGAAGTAAAATTAATCTGGTGGTTAAAAATATTAATAATTTTGGTTGAACTGGTTTAAATCTAGTAAGAAATGTACACGATACAAAGATTTACCAGTTTTCCCGGGAATAACTACTAAAAATTACTTCGCAAGGTTAAAAAAATTACTAAAAACAGATTTTCTACGCATAATTCCATACATACCAACCTTTTTCTAGTGGCGCTTTTTTGTACTTTTCCAGTCTTCGCGCTGCTATTGCTTCAAGACGCACTCTTGCCGCTGGATATTCCTTTAACACGTCCCACATGTCTTTTTTTGACAATACAAATAAGTCACTATATCCCACAGACCTTACTGATGCTGTTCGACGGTTTCCTAAAAAAGATGTAATAAAAATGAAATAAAGTGTCTAAGGCTCAATAACAATGACAGAAATTCCAAGATTTCTTTTGAAATGTTGTGCAAAAATTTCACATTTCAAGCCAGAATAATTCAGCTGCTATTGAAGGGAAAGACGTAGATAAGGGCAGACGGAAAAGGACATGCTTGATTATACATATATACCAGCAAAAGGATATATAATATCTTCAAAAGGATTTAATGAAAATAGAATAAAGTGTCAAAACCTCAAACACAATGACAGAACTTCCGAGATTTTATTTTGGGATATTGTGCAAACATTTCCATTTCAAATCAGAATAATTCAGCTGCTACTCAGTGGAAAGACGGAAATAAAGACAGACAGAAAAGGACAAGATTTGTTATAAATATATACAAGTATATTATGTGTAATATCTTCAAAAGGATCGGATAAGAATCTAATAAAGTATCAAAACCTCAAACACAATGACAGGATTTCTAAGATTTCTTTTGGAATATTCAGTGGAAATTTTTCGTTTCCAACGAAAATAATTCAACTGTTATTCAGTGCAAAGACGAATATAAAGATAGACGGACAATGACACACTTGATTATAAATAATACTAGAAAAAGCGTATATTATACCCAGAAAAGGATATCATGAAAATAAAGTCAACTGCTAAAAGCCCAAACACAAAGATAGGATCAATAAGTAAATATCTGTAAATACTTACAGATAATGCAATGAGAATAACCTGGAATATGATATATTGAAATGGGTTAAAGTAAACGTACAGAATCTCAGACGATATTAGAGGGGGGTGAGGAGGTCATGATTATAAATGTTGTTTTTATTTCTTAAATCAAGTAAAGGATATATTTAATAAAATGGTCTAAATATTTAAAATAAGTTTGCTGAAAAGGATAAAAACGTAATAAGTGTCAAAATCTTATACCCAAAATTAGGAGTTATTACTAAAAGTTTGCGAATAACATAAAATATGACATTCGAATTGTGCTGGAATGTACCATATTTAAAAATGTATATGATGTATTTCAGATTTCAATTATGTTGAAGCATGTACATAACATATGGTTATTTTAAATGTAAGATGCACAAATTGAAATGTGTGGGCTTAATATTATAGCAGCCATTATTGATGCCCAATGCATAGATAAACAATAGATAGATAAAAATATAAACCGAAAATATAAGGTTTAGGAAGGCAACAGACGCTGACTACAACTTTTTCTATTTCTCTTCTTGTTCCCTTCAGCATCCAAACGGAAGAAAAGCCTCCTTTTAATGTCTGATGCCTTAAGTGGCTTTCACACTGCATACGGAATTTTCTATACTAAATGGTTAACCTAAGTTATGCTAAGTCCCTTCACAATTAAACAAGTCTTGTGACACCAGACTAATGTAAAAATTCACAAAAATTATCATAATCATCGTCTAAAATCCTCACAGTCATCATGAACAAGCTATTTGAAAATTAAAAAATGTAAAAAAGTATGGAAAGTCAACGCCTGAGCAAGTGTGAAAGGCTTTCTCAGAAGCTTATTCTTATTCATTTCTAAAATTCATTAATTGCTCGTCCAGACATTCTATTTTGTTACTACAATGCTGGCTTTCCAAACCGTAATATATAATTATGTTGATTTTGAAATATTTTTATTTTTGTAAATGTGGAAGAGTCTGTCAATGTTTTACGAATTACAGAGAGAAGACAAAAAGAGTAAAGAAAAAACAGCACACCTGCAGTTCCCATATTTAATATGGATATTTCCCCGAAATACGAGCCAGCTTTCAGCGTTGCCAGAACTGTTTTTCCGTCGTCTGCAACTACTTGAAGTTTTCCTCTGTTTACTATATACATCTCTTTGCCAACCTCACCTTAAAAATAGAATATACAGTTGATAAAGAAACTACAAAAAAAAGGAGTAAGAACTGCGTAAGTGTAAAAAGTAGTAAAAAGGAGTAAGTGCAACCAAAGAAAAACGGAGAGTTTGCTCGTAAAAAATGTTGTTAATTAAAACTGTTCTTTATTTTACTAGCTTAATATTAAAACAAGAAAAAAAAAAATCGGGGTCTAGAAAACCCAATTTTTATCTGTCTCTCCAGAAGCTTCAATTCTTGTGTCCGTCTAAATTTTTCCCTCAGCGTTAGTTTGCCCAGCTTTGAAGAGATCACGGTTTTAAAAACCGACTTCGTGTCATGAGATCTGCCTGACGTTAATTATAGAAACAAAATAGTTGTTTTTAATGAAAGTAACGAATTACATCGTCTGATCGCAAAGATATATCCTCTGATCCAGGGGTGGATCCAGGATTTTTTTGGGGGGGGGGGGGGCGCAAAACAGGGTGATCCGATAAAATTGCGTTAGGAGCAAGTTCAATTAACGCAAACTTGCATTAATTAAGTAAATTATACTACTTTAGACTACGTTAGGAGGGGGGGGGCCCCTCGCCTCCCTGGATCCACCACTGCTCTGCTCTCCCCTCTCTCCCTCTGTTAACACCTATTATAGGTGTATAACTATAGGTATATAACTGTGCAATACCCTATAATTTTAAGTACGCTACCACTCAAGGTTATTATTTTTAAATAGAAGCTTAATTTGAATGAACTGCATATTTGGTAACTTTACGAAAAGCCTTACTTAATTCCTTTTGCTCATCATAGGTTTCAATCAATCGACATTAGCAGATTCAGATTTAGCAATATTGTCAACTAATTGTTGTTTTATACAAGTCTTACTAAGATATTGGTAATTTCTTATGTGTGGCTTAAAAGATCTGAATTGAAATATTGTTATTTTTTTATTCTATTGTTGATAATATTACATGTTTAGGAAGAAATATAGCATTATGGCCTCAAACTGAGAGTCTAGCACTGTCAAATAATTTAACCCTGATTAGCTTTCTCAATTATTTTACTCAATAGTATTTTCGCTCTTTAACGGCCAAAATCATTGTTTCTCACACTGAACAGTGAAAATGAGTCCTTTGTACGAATGCAATCGCATTTGATGCTTAAAGAGGCACTAGATCAAACGATAGTTGTTCCGATATTCCCTTTTATGAAAAAAGGTATATTATGCCTTTTGTAGATAGGAACTTTCCCCCATTCCTTCATGACAGTAATTTTTTTTTAATTTCAGCGTAGAATCTTCCACAGAGCCCCCCTACCAGGAACATTTCCCCTGAATTTAATGCACCTGAAAGAAATCGTTCTCCAGGAACTGTGCCCCAGCCTATCCCCACCTTATCTCCCATTCCTTGTACTACCTTGCGATTCTAAAAATCTTTTATCCCTTTTTTTATATAATAAATAGTTTTTAATTTGTACATAACCAGTTTCTTGCATTGACAGTCTAGCAAGAGTTTCCTAACTTTTTATTTTAATTCCATTTTCGAACTTATTTTTTACTTCAGAATTTTTTCCTATACCTGACCTCAGAATTTTGATCTTTTTATTGGACTTGACTTTGTATGTTGTTTTTTTTTCGTTTTTTTTTTATTGTCTGTTATTTGTTATTTGACTCAGAATGCAAATTCGGCCTTTAAAGGCTAGTGGTAGTTCATTTTTTAAATAAATCTTATCTTACCCTCCTTTTAAGGAAAAACATGTATTCTGCCTTTTGTTGGTAAGAACTTTCACCCCTTCCTCAATGGCAGTAATATTTTTGAATTACATCGTAGAATCTTCTGCAGGATTACTCTTATCATATTTTTTGGGGTGGGGGGAATGGGAAGAGTACTTCTTTCAAGGAAACTGACCCTCCTGTTAGGGAAAAACATATATTCCGCCTTTTGTTGGAAGGAACTTTCACCCCTCCCTCCGTTGCAGTAAAACATTTTGAATTTTATCGTAGAATCTTGTGCAGGATTACTCTTCTACTATTTTCTTGGGAGTGGGAGTGGGAGAGGGAGAAGAGTATTTTTGTATTCATTTTTACGAGTTGGAAAAATATTTCGGAGAGGGGGAGGGCTCAAACCCCCTAACCTCCCCCTGGATACGGCCTTGGTGCAAAATATATTATTGCCGAAGGTGTCACGTTTTTGCTAAAAAATGTCATATTTTTTTTTAGAAACATATAAAGTGTCACAAAAACTGGCGTTTTCGAGATACTTTTAACCATGGAAATAAGTAGGTGGGCAGCAATAGCAAGCGCAGCCCACCTGAATTGTTTAAAATGTTTAGATAGCATTTAGATCTAAAAGATTACTCTAAGTGATTACTGTGATTACAACAGTAAGCTCATTACTGATGCTGCATTTGTTGATAAATATCTCAAACTTTTGACAAATTAAAATCACGAAGTTTTGAAGGTTTAGGGCAAAAACCCTCCCTCTATTGGTAGTGCCATCTTATAGATAACCACACTCACCCAAACAATTTGATTACATTAAAGTTGAAAATTCTGAATGGTCTCGAACTATAAACAGTTTCAGGTAATAAAGTATATCAATAAGACTTACTAATTAGAAAAAAATAATTATAAGTTCTAAACATGACCTTAGTTCTCCAGTAATTTCTTAGCTATTCATATATACATTCAGCAAGCGATCATTGGTCCTAACTACTGTCATATTGCTTTATTTCTAAATACTCGAATCTCAATTCAATAGCTACAGTAATTATAAGCTCCTTACTGGCATAATTTAATGTCAATCTATGATGAAAACTATATAGGCCATAAATACTCATGCAACAATGGAATTATCAAACAAGTAATATGGCTATAGGGAAAAAAGAACCGTTTCTGTAAAAAAAAGAATTGTAAACCATATTTATCAGCCAAACAAATATAGTACCTTTGATTAAAAAGAAAAAAAAAATCAACATTTACGAACAAAATTTTCCGCGTTTTAGTCAAACTTTGATTCAATTTGGGTTCCCTACCATTCAATTTGGGTACGTTTAAAAGGTGTATCTAAACGCCTTTTAAACTACCATAGTTTAAAAGGCGTTATTCACGAGTTGGCTTGTGAAGCCGGCACTGATATTTGTGAAGGATATTTGTTACTAGTGGAGAGCTACCCCATCGTTATTTTTGAGAAAGCTTGAATTGACCAGATTTGGTAAGCGAATCTAAGCCTCTAATGGAAAACGCGTCTAGGTAGTGGTTTTTAGCGCTCAATTCAAATAACTACAATCATGGTTCTATAGTTATTTCCTTTTTTTTAAATCAGTAGCTTCAATATCAGCGACTGGCATCTTTTTTTCGATAAGACAAAACTTCTTAAGAATAGCACCCATAAGACCCCTTTTAAATGATGAGCAAAACATTTTATCCCGGGAAAAACATTGCTAGAAGTGAAAGAACAACTGCCCGTTCTCCTATATTTTGAATAATACATTTTTTTTTGTATCTTAATGAATAAAAAAAAATGGTAATCTTTTCTGCCCCCCCCCCCCTAAATTTTCAGGAATTGGTGGCTGTATCAGCCACATGAGTCCTTTAAAGGACTCATTTAGAGCTTGGTATAGTTCCTCTCAATTTATTCTCCAAATCAATTATATCAGGTATCCTGTATGCGAATCGTTAGAATGTATGCCAATAATCAGCAATTATTGTCAAGCAAAAATGATAAAGCGACATGGCAAGGTGAATTCCGGCTTGAATATCAGATTGAAAGCCAAATCCTCTAAAACCCTTAAAAGAGAAGCCTCTGTTGTATAGTGCTCATGACTTGTTTTGCGAATTTTCGCTTGCCCATTTTGTTTCGCGGAGTATTTTCCTTAAGCGATGTTTTTTGCGGGGGGGGGGGGGTAAACGGCGACTCTCACCGTCTACATACTGTAATTTTTTTTTTTACCACTTTGCTTATTTTGTTGTTTTCATTTTGTTGTATTTTCTACGCTCGTAGTTGTTTATCGTTTTGTTTTGGTTTGCCTGCTCTTGGCAATCATGGACCTCTTATCTTATGATGAAGAGCAGGATATTTTCTTCAAGTATTAATTTGAGAAAAAAACATTTTTAATTAGAGAACTGTTCAAAGAAAACTGAGAAACTGTTTTAAAACCAAAGACGAGCAGAAATAAAGTCGCATCATAACTATCGAACCGAAATTACTATCAATGAATAAATAATATATATTAAACAGTCAGTTTACTCTCTTTAATACTTCTCAGTAATCGACTTTGTTATAGCGATATTCTTTCTTTTTTGGTTGTTATTTTTGATCATTGACAAATAAAACCGCACTCTTCAAAACCTACGTGGTTTTCAATAAAATACAAATGGCATCTAAGCCGTTTAGAGATTTTGAGTGGGGGCGAAGGGGACAAGTAGAACCACTCTTAGTTTTAACCATCGATTATCCTTGAGATGCCATTTTTTTTTGTTTTGCTGTTGTTGATGCTATGAAAAATGAAACAAAGTGCTCGAAATCAAATCGATTCTAGTATGGTCCAAAGGACGCTTTGGCTTTTTAAAGGGTTTAAAGGGCTCACCCTCTTAAGGGTAATCTCAGTCCGTTTTAATGTTGACTTGATATGCATTGATAGAAATTTCTGCTCGGTTTAATCTTGAATTAATATGTGATTTTATTTCTGCCCCTCTCTGGTTTAATAGAGCCTTTAATTCTCTTAAAAGTTTTTTCTTTAAAAGCATTTTTGTATTAACTTTTGTTCGCTTATATTTTCATAGTCGATTTTGGCTTACACAAAAATATTTGTAATTTTTTTCAGCTCTTCTGATTAGAAATTACGATTATATGTAACTCTTTAAATTTTGGGCAAAATTAGAATAATCAGTCAAAATTCTGAGTAATAATAATTTTGTGAGACAAATTTTAATAATAGTTTTACTATAGAATTTTGAGTGAATAGGGAGATTAATCTTTATTGAAAGGGATTGAAAATCCGCAGAATTTTTGACTTTCTATATGACTGAAGCCATCCTGACCCCCATTCTGTTACAACCTTGTATACAGACAAGACTAATCCATTATTTTATTGTAAAATCTTATGTTTTGGCTGCTTGTTAGTTTAAATAAATGCATTTCCAGGTAATTTATTAAAAAGAGTAGGTCAATGGTTTCAATCAAAAAGGGTTCCTATAAGTTTTAACTTGAAACTCCAAGCCGTTTTCACGATATTACAGATATTCTATTTCGACAACCTAGAGGGATACACACGATTTTTTTTATTTACCTCTGTCCCCTCCCATAAGTAAAAGCTTGAGACCCACTTGACTCCCCAGGATTTTCAAAAGTTTTAACTCGATCCTTAAGACCTTTTCCCAGATAAACCCAATGAGTAAACAACTTGTAAAATTTACGGTTCTTGCCCCAGGGGCCTTAGGGACCCTCCCATTCCTGAAGATATAGCTATTGAATCTTTCAAATATTTTGAAAAAAATAGAATTCTCCAAATTTTGACCAAATTTCAGGACTCCCTCAGCATTAAATTTGCATTTCTCTTGGCCCATTCTTCACCTTCCTTTCTCCAACAGCCCTGAAAGTTTAAACTCACTTCCCAAGACGTCCCCAAATTATCGTAAACAGGCTATATTTAAGACATGGGTAACCATACATCTTTCGATTTACCTCTATCCCCCAAGCCAAAATTTAAAATCAACTTGAACCAGGCCCCCCTAGCAAATTTCAAGGGTCACTAACAAAGTATACAGTTTTCTTTACTTAGAGAACGATCTATGAAAGTTTCAAGCTAATCGGATATCCGAGAAGAGACCTGACGCAACCCTCCCTGTTGTGTTCCAACATTTATGTGTAAGAATGGGCAACTTGGGTAAATTAAGCATTTGCCCCGGGGCCTATGAGGGATCAAGTAATCCCTAGATGTCCACCTTTTGAACCTTTCGATATTTTTTGAACAAAGTGGTAATCTCAAATTTTTGATCGAATATCTTGAGAGAGATAAGGGAGCTGGTAGAAAAAAGGCTCGGTAAGGAGGGGGGAGTAGAGGTTTCTACCCTTTAAGAAATTCCGTCTCTTAAGAAGGGCCCTTGATCTTCTAACCTTTTAATCGAATTAAGCCTCTCCAAAATTTCTACGACCACCCTTTCCACACGAAGCGGAATTGAAAAAAAAAAAACACAACAAAGCCACTTTGCTTTATACTTAAGCGGCGTCACTGCGCTACCTATGAAACATTTTTCAACACTGTAGATTTAATAATGACCGATTTGTAACAAGAAGGTCGCATTCGTCATGTATAGCAAGTTTAGTACATGTTTAAAGATATTTCAATTGAAAATGTTCCATAAAAGGCATCATTTTGTTTGTAAGAAGTGCCATAATTTTGCCCAGAAGCGCCATGGAGCTCAAAATGCGTCTATATGAAACCAAAAGTATTAAAATTGTCAGATACCTCCAAATGCAACTAAATGACACCAACAGTGTCACTTTGACAAGCCAGTGCACGTGTATACACTCATGGACAAATTTATTACTAATCATCGCATTTAAGATTTGAGAGTTTAGATAAATTGCTGTCGTTCACTGCCGATTGCCTGTATCCGAATTCTTGAAGAATAATTTTGCTAATTAAATGCCGAATTGTACAAAGCGCCGATAAAGAAAATGTGAAAAAGAGAAAGGGATAACCTGAAAGGCTCACAAGCTGTATAACCTATAAACAAAACTTCACCAACAAATTACAAAGATAAGGGAAAAAACTTATAATTAGGAAATTCAATTACACAACGAAAGTTCAAGGCCAGGGCAACATAGCGTTAAGTGTTAAGTGTGCGAGTTTGCTTTTTTGTTGTTTTTATCGTTTTTGTTATTGATGTACTCTACTTCTTTTTTGTTCATAGTGGGTAATAAATAAACTATTATTATTATTATTATTATTATTATTATTATTATTATTATTATTATTATTATTATTATTATTATTATTATTATATAGCTATGATAAACAATATCATTGATGAAAATTGAAGTTAAAAAAAATATTTTTGGGTTTGATCCCAAAATAGCGATGAGTGGATTCTATTTTTATCTGTTCTGTAGGATCCTTCTAAAATGATCAGCAATGCAGGGGGAACATAATTGACTTACATATTATATTGAATACAGTTCTGGTTATACTAGAACAAAGCTCAAAACTTTGATAGGAAGAAGGGTTGTGTTTTCACAAGGATGTGCACAAAATCCTTAAACAATACTTTTTGCCTATTTCCACACCTTCAAAAAGCAGTTTACATTTATTATGTAAAGTAAAAATTAAATTGCACCATGCCATAGTCCCCATGGTCTAACCAATTTGAAGCATAAATCTGATTCAACACTCAGGCATCTAGTACCCGATTTGAAGCTGAACAGAGGTGCACTCTGACTGTATGGACTGATTGTGTCTAGACTCTAGAGTATAGACGGTCAATAGCCTACGTCTCTGCATCCCCCTTGTTAACTTGGTGATTACCAGCGATGAGAGGGTGGAGCAGAGCTAGAATGTGACGCAAACTATGCAAATGATAGACAAATTTTTCCAGACGTTCTGACTACAACTGAACTTAGCATTGATGTGTGTGGCAAATATTTTCCGGGTACAGCACAGAATATGCTACATTGGAAGCTGGCTAATTTGTCTGAGAGAGATACCAAATGGGAGCCCGAAGTACATTATAATTATGGTTTAAATTATAAAATTTCTTGTAATTATGAACTGACACAAATTGCTAATGGTTACTGTAAATTTCTATTAAACTAATTATTCCACTTGTAATTGAAGTGATAAAGAAACTTTCTACCATTATCTTTTTCAGTGTAAACTTTTTGAAAATGAAAGAACTGAAATGTAATTTAAATTCCAAGAGTTGTTTGTTCTGATAATTTTAATATTTATTTGGTTTATTAAAGAGGCTCAGTATGCAGTTTTAGCATACCTGAACCATACAAAGAAACTAAGTATTGCATACATTTTTATTCTCCTTCATTTACTTCCCATTACAAATTCTGCCTATCTATTATTTTCTTTATTCCTTTTTGCTATTTGGTATTTCTTTCGCGTCAGATATTTTGTGCTCTATTCTATAGAATCCCAAAATAGAGTCACTGAATAAAATCATCCATTCATTCATGGTATTCACTAGAGAGTTTCTAAGAAAAAATAAGCAGTAAGTTATATAAAGCCGCAGAAGGGACAAGAATTTGTGTGCAGTTTCAAGGAAACAAGACCTGCCAGACAGGTTTCTGTGTCAACCCCCTTTTTTGAACCAGTCAGAGACAATGGATACGGAGGGTACTCAATATACGGTGACTCTATTAGCATAGCTATGATGCTTTAGCAAGCAATCTATAGCAAACAGATCCAATATAAGGAGTGATTTTTGTTGTAGTTCATAGAGAGGGAGCAGTTTATTTTTTGTACTCAATTATTTGACAAGATATTAGCATAGAAAATGAGTGGTATGTTTACACTATTGGAGCTTGATGGTGGGCAGCAATGATACAAAGGTTAGAGCACCAAACCTAGCAGTGGAAATTACACGAGGATGTCAACTAAGCCTTGAATGGGACGATATGTATGCAAGATATGTGATATCATTGAGCAAACCTAAATTCGCGGAGCAATTAAGCATTGCTGCGAAACTAAATATAGTGCATATAAATAGACTTCAAGCTGCTTTAGATACACTGGTGAAATATATCGAGGAAAATACATTGTATCAGTGATAATCATTGTTGTAATTATATTTAATAAAATTGTTTCTAAATCGAAGATATTTTTTCTATAGTAGGTTACCGTATATTTTTAAAGTAGAAAAAGAATCTTGGTTAGTATTACCTTGGTTGTGAGATATATATATATATATATATATATATATATATATATATATATATATATATATATATATATATATATATATATATATATATATATTTATATATATATATATATATATATATATATATATATATATATATATATATATATATATATATATATATATATTATATATATATATATATATATATATATATATATATATATATATATATATATATATTTTTTTTTTTTTTTTTTTTTTTTTTTTTCTCTCTCTCTATATATATATATATATATATATATATATATATATATATATATATATATATATATATAATATAAATAAATGCTACCATCAATAAGTATAGGTGTAAAGTACCATCTATCGCTACAGGCGTAAAGATGGCGGCAGTTGAGGTAATCTCTCATGACGTGAAAAGGTGTCATCTCTCACGATGTCCCCTTTTGTTTGAGAAGTTCATTTTGGAAGTTTTTGTTACTATGGACAAGAGCTGGCTCCTTATAATATCTTTATCATAAAAAAAAGTTAGGTTTATTTCAAATCACTTTTGAACATTTCTGCACTTTTTGAGAAAACTCAGAATTAAAGTGGGAGTTTTTATCTTCATGGAGAATATTCAGAATTGAACTGCAACTTCTTTTCTATCTTCCACGGAAAAATTTAGAACGGAACTTTACATTTTTTTCATGTCTTTGAGAAAATTCAGAACCGAAATGGAACTTTTTTTTATTTTCATTGGAAAAAATTAGAATTGAACTGTAACTTTTTTCTTTTTTTGAGATAATTCAGAATAGAACTTGAACCTTCTCATAATTTTTTGAGTGAAATTTCTATATTGTGTATCTAAGAGGTGAATTCCAGAAAGAGTTCGTTACTTACTTAAATTTTTTCATGATTTCTTGAATGAAATTTCTGTATTGTGGATCCAAGAGGTGAATTCATGAAAGAGTTTGCTACTTACTTACAATTTTTTTTCATAATTTATTTAATGAAATGTCGGTATTGTGTATCCAAGAGGTGAATTCAAGAAAGAGTTTGTTACTTACTTACAATTTTTTTCATAATTTCTTGAATGAAATTTCTGTATTGTGCATCCAACAGGTGAATTCAAGAAAGAGTTTGTTTACTTAAAATCTTTTCATACTTTCTTGTTTGAAATTTCTGTATTGTGTATCCAAGAGGTGAATTCAAGAAAAAGTTTGTTACTTAATTACAATTTTTCATAGTTTCTTGAATGAAATGTCTGTATTGTGCATCCACGAGGCGAATTCAAGAAAGAGTTTGTTACTTACTTACGATTTTGTCATAATTTTTTGAATGAAATCACTGTATTGTGTATCCAAGATGCGAATTCAAGAAGGAGTTTGTTATTTACTTAAAATTTTTTCATAATTTCTTGAATGAAATTTCTGTATTGTTTATCCAAGAGGTGAATTCAAGAAAGAGTTTTTTACTTACCTACAATTTTTTCATGGTTTCTTGAATGAATTGTCTCTATTGTGTATCCAAGAGATGAATTCAAGAAAAATTTTGTTACTTACTTACAATTTTTTCATAATTTCTTGAATAAATTTCTGTATTGTGTATCCAATAGGTGAATTCAATAAAGAGTTTGTTACTTACTTACGATTTTTTCATAATATCTTGAATGAAATTTCTGTATCGTGTATCCAAGAGTTGAATTCAAGAAAGAGTTTGTTACTTACTTAACATTTTTTTATAGTTTTTTGAATGGAATTTCTGTATTGTGTATCCAAGAGGTGAATTCAACAAAGAGTTTGTTACTTACTTACAATTTTTTCATAGTTTCTTGAATGGAAATTCTGTATTGTGTATCCAAGAGGTGAATTCAAGAATGTGTTCGATACTTATTTACAATTTTTTTATAAGTTCTTGAATGGAGTTTCTGTATTGTGTATCCAAGAGGTGAATTCAAGAAAGATTTTGTTACTAACAATTTTTTCATAATTTCTTGAATAAAATTTCCGTATTTTTTATCCAAGACGTGAATTGAAGAAAGAGTTTATTACTTACTTACAATTTATTCAAAGTTTCTTGAATGTAATTTCTATATTGTTTATCCAAGAGGTGAATTCAAGAAAGAGTTTGTTACTTAAACCATAATTTCTTGAATGAAATGTCTGTATTGTGTATCCAAGAGGTGAATTCAAGAAAGAGTTTGTTACTCACTTAAAATTTTTCTTAATTTCTTTAATAAAATTTCTGTATTGTGTATCCAAGAGGTGAATTCTGCTTACAATTTTCGCATAGTTTCTTGAATGAAATTTCTGTATTATGTATCCAAGAGGCAAATTCAATAAAGAGTTTGTTACTTACTTACAATTTTTTCATAATTTCTTGAATGAAATGTCTGTATTGTGTATCCAAGAAGAGAATTTAAGAAAGAGTTTCTTACGACTTTATTAAAACTAAAATATTATTAATAAAATCAGATGTATTTTAAACGTGGATGTTCCGGTTTCTGAAAACTAAAAACTCTCTTTGACTGTGCGTCTGGAAGGGGTGTTTGCTTGTCTGGGGAAATTTTTGAGAAAAAAATTCAGCTCATCTCTCTCAGACTTTATTATAAGTTCTTTTAACCTATCTTATTTTCTAATATATCCGCTATGAGCCTGTTAGTAGTAGTATCTATATTTCTGAAAATTCCTTTTCTTACATCTCCAACTTTTTAACAGATATTCTAAACGTTTGACGTTCTAGCATACCCTAAAAATAATGGAAATATATCAAAGTAATGCATAAAATATTTTTATTGAAATAATGACACGTAGAATATTAACATATAAATATGTTGCATACATTTTTATATATTATTAATGTCATTTACAAACTTTGGACTTTTTAACCTTTTCCATAAAATACTTCGTCATGTTATCTCTTGATGGTGTAGCTATTGTCTTCTTTTAGTTCGTAATCAGTAGAATAATCATTATGCCATTTTGAGTCATAAACAATTTTTACTGGGGTGTCACCTAAATGTTCAATATACATTTCGTCTTTGGTATTATTAGGTTCATTGATTATATGATCAATAGTAGTAATAACGGTTGCTGGGACTTCGTTTTTCCTTGATTCATCTTTATATTTCTTAGTGATATTTTCTGCAAATACATTTTTTATTTTTCCAGCAATTTCACTTGTCTATTAACACATTTTTTTACACAGGTAACAGTTCCTGCATGTGGACAAGATATGGTTTATAATATTAGTAGAAGAGTATGCCTGTGTTCTTTTGACCTTCCGTTGAATGCTAATACCCGAAAGCTGACGATGGGGTGTAACACTGGGTAACATGTTACCACAAGCACTAGCAAAAAGATGCACCTCTTCATCAACTATTATTTTTATTTTGGCATTCTCATTGGGTACAATCATCTCTGGGGATCTCAATCTCGCATATCCACCATCGTAAGAGTTGAATTTTTTTGGTACTCCAAAGAAATTTAATTCCTTACTGTCATGACAATGCATGCATACATTTCCAATAGTGCTATCACTTATACCTGTTTCATAGTTCATATACTTCTCCTTCTCGGCATTCAATTTTATAATAAACTCTATCATGCGAACACACTTTCTTTAAATACTTCATCTTCAATTTGTTAAGGATACGACTTATGTGTTATTCCTTCCACTGCACAATGATTAATGCCCAAAAAGCATGCAAAAATCTAGGTAGTGTCGATAACCTGCCAATAGAGGTACCACTGGGAAAGCCGCGTCGTGTCTAAGACCGTGCATAGAGTACTATTGGTACAACCGTAAGCATATTTCATGTCATTTTAAGATTTATAAAAAAATTCTAAGTCCAAGAAAATTCAGTCCCAAAAAAAAGATGCTACTACAAACATTATTTTTCTAATAGTAAAAATCATGAGAGAAATATCTATATCATTCTAATTTTGAACTCGGAAATATTAAATGTCAATTTCTTATGTTTTACATATGTTTAATTTCATTCTAATAAAGTAAAAAAAAGTTGAAAAAAAGTTGAATAACTCTAATTCCAAAAAAATTCAGTCCAAAAAAAGTGCTACTACAAACATTATTTTTCTCAAAGTAAAAGTCACGACTAACATATCTGTATCATTCTCATTTTGAAGTTGGAAAATATTAAATGTGAATTTCTTATGTTTTAAGTATGTTTCATGTCATTATAAGACATGTAAAAAAAGTTGAAAAAAAGTTGAATAATTTCCTAAGCCCAAAATTATTCAGACTAAAAAAAAGTGCTACTACAAACATCACTACTACAAACATCACTGTATCTAAAGTGCTGCTAAAACATCAGTGTATCTAAAAAAGCTTGAAGTCCCACTACAAACATCATTTTTCTAATAGTAAAAATCACGACTAACATATCTTTATCATTCTCATTTTGAACTTGGAAAATATTAAATGTGAATTTCTTATGTTTTATGTATGTTTCATGTCATACTAAGACATGTAAAAAAAGTTGAAGAAAAAGTTGAATAATTTTCTAAGTCCCAAAAAATTCAGTCCAAAAAAAGTGCTACTACAAGCATTATTTTTCTAATAGTAAAATTCAAAACTAACATATCTATATCATTCTCATTTTGAATTTGGAAAATATTAAATGTGAATTTTATATATTTGAAGTGTTTCATGTCATTCTAAGAAATGTAAAAAAAATTGAAAAAAATTACCATGTTAGAAAATAAAATAAAAAAAAGTTAAAAAAAACTTGAAAAAAAGTAAAAAAATGGGGGAATGGGACCAAAAAGTTGGAGGGTGGGGGCCCCTTGGAGATTGAGGAGAGGGGATCCTTGGAGGTTGAGGTCCTCGGTGGTTAGGGTCATTGTTGGTTGCGTTCCTTGATGGTTCAAATCCATTATCATCTCACTAGTTGATATTGAAGGATTTCTAAGGATTGTTCTGAATTTCTTTATTAAAATTCTTTTCTTAGCATCAACAACTTTATTAATTTCAACTTTTTAGCATACTCCAATGCTAAAGCATATTTTATATTGGGAATACTGGTCAATTGATACTTATGTATTATACAGAACACAATCGAGAAGTAGAGCTAGGTCAAGTCACAAGGTCATCTTGACCCTTACGACTCTATTAGTTTTAACTTTTAGCATACACCAATGCTAAAGCATATTTTTTATCGGCAACACTGCTCGATTGGTATTTGTGTATTATACAGAACACAGCCAAGAAGTAAAACTAAGTCAAGTCCCATGATCACCTTGTCAGCAGTAACCGTTTCCATAGATTGATACATATGATGCAATTCTAACATTCATATCAAGTTGCATGAGACTTACCATTCTCTCAAACTTACCTTAACTGGTAAGCACTTTTAACCCCCCTTTTTACCACTTTCATTCTAACCAACTAAAACAATTGTCGTATTATTGTCATCTTGGTTTCATCCCTATTATTCATATCCTCATTAAGGACGTTCAGAGCAGAGTTATGCCAATGGAATACCCTTTTCACAAATTGAGTTAGGTTTACGCAAACGATACAACTTTTTGATATCTCTAATATTGTATGCAATCATTAAACCTAGCTATGAGTCTATTAAACACCCAGCTTATGTTTCTAAATCGCAGATTTTTTTTTCTATAGTAGGTTAGCGTATATTTTTAAAGCCGAAAAAGAATTTTGGTGAGTCTGAAGTTGTGAGAGTGTTAGGACTCTATATATATATATATATATATATATATATATATATATATATATATATATATATATATATATATATATATATATATATATATATATATATATATATATATATATATATATGTATATATATATATTTAGGTGAACATACCATTCAATGCCTTTTTATGGTCTTTCTGAATATAGGCCTAGGACCAATCATCACTTTGCTTAGACATTGAATTTTAAGTTTTTTATGGACCCTTATATATATATATATATATATATATATATATATATATATATATATATATATATATATATATATATATATATATATATATATATATATATATATATATATATATATATATATATATATATATATATATATATATATATATATATATATATATATATATATTTATATTTGAGTCCTAACACTCTCACAACCAACTTCAGACTAACCAAGATTCTGTTTCTACTTTAAAAATAAACGCTAACCTATTATAGAAAAAATATCTTCGATTTAGAAACAATTTTATTAAATATAATTATAACAATAATAATTAAAGATACAATTTATTTTCCTCGATATATTTCACCAGTGTATCTAAAGTACCTTGAAGTCTATTTATATGCACTATATTTAGTTTCACAGCAAAGCATAATTGCTCCTCCAATTTAAATTTGCTCAATGGTATCACATCTCTTGTATACATACCGTCCCATTCAAGACTTAGTCGACATTCTCGTGTAATTTCCACTGCTACGTTTGGTACTCTCACCTTTGCATCATTGCTGCTACCTGCTTCACCATCAAGCTCCAGTAGTGTAAACATACCACTCATTTTCTATGCTACTATCTGGTCAAATAATAGAGTACGACAAATAAACTGCTCTCTCTCTGAATTCAATTCTCTTACTAATATGAACTACAATAAAAATCACTCCTTATATTGGATCTGATTGCTATAGATTGCTTGCTATAGCATCATAGCTATGCTAATTGAGTCACCATATATGGAGTACCCTCCGTATCCATTGTCGCTGACTGGTCCAAAAATGGAGGTTGCCTCAGAAACCTGTCTGGGAGGTCTTGTCCCCTTGAAACTGCACACTTATTCTTGTCTCTTCTGCGGCTTTATATAACTTACTACTTAAATATTCTGTTTACAAGTCTTTCCAATTGAACAAAACAAAGCCCAATTTCTCATGATTAAATTCAAGTCCATTTGTAGAGTACTCTTACTTAAAACTACTCTTACTTCAAATACTCCTATTTAAAAACTATGCAATCTGCAACTAAACACAGAACACATATAACAAAGCGCCACGATGATAGACTGATTTATCATTCGCTTTGCAGCAAAAAAAAACAAAAAAAAAAACATCACAGGACGTAAGAAAGAGTTCAATGCATGGCGGCAGTCCCACTAATCTAAATTAACTAAATTTAGATTAATTAAGCTGAAATTAAGCTAAAGTCATTACTTTTATCGGCAATGATATTTATCACGTGATTCGTCTTGTTGTGTTGCAACGTTTGTCCAGTCAATTTTGTCATAACGTTAACTGGTTAACTATGCTACCCATTTTTAATTTCAATAAAATTCCGTCTGATAATCGAGTGGTAGGACGTTTAAGATTTTTTTTGGGTAGAATAATTTTCTGAAACCAATAAAATATTTTCCTGCCTCCAGATTCGACACTTGTTAATTAAACGGAGGACAGTTGACAAGTTAGCTGAGTGTAAGATTTGAGGAAACCGGTTTCATAGCCACAAAGAAAAATGACGGGTGACAGAATGCATTGGATTTGTATAATTTGGGCTATATATTTGCACACTAGGGGGGGGGGTAGGTTAGGTCAGGGGTGCTGTTCAAATACTTAATCCCCCTCCCTAATGGGCAAATATATAGCAAAAAGTATATTGTTACATTAACTAAAGATTATATGAATTTTATATTCATTAGGATTAATCTAAAGTCACTTCTTGGGTGTGTTTCGTTTAATTAACAAGTGCCCTAGTGTCTACTACAGTTCCTTTATAATGTTTTCAAAATTCCTTTTGCACGTCTCCGTCAAACACAAATCACCACTGATGGACTGAAAATGACGTCTAAATAGTACTAATCTTTAAGAAATAACAACTGTGGCCACAAAACAAGCGAAACATATGGCAATATGATAAAAAGGGTTGTCATTATTTAAAACAATCAAAAACCAGTAAAGTTTAAAGGAAGCTACTATTTAATTCATCTCTACGAGGGTTTAATTTGTTCTCCCATTAAAATGCAAAAAAAAAAGGAGAAACAGAAAGGGTGGGTGGAGAATTCTGAAATAGGAGAAACTGTGATGGGGAGCTCTGCTGCAGAAAATCGAGGCCAAGGACCCTTGTGGTGGGAAGTTGAATGTGAACACCCATGTATGTATTTGGCAAGATGGATTTACTTCATTAAAAGATCAGGAAGCCTTCTCTTCTTGAAATTAATACAAGGGATGGTTTTTCCGGTCATTTTGGATATGACCAAAAGCTAACAATTTGCTTCGACACCTAATTAGTAGTTCCCTACCTCAGACTTAAGGCCATATTCAGGACAGGAGGTTTTCCGGATTTCGAGCAATTTTTCTAGTCGGACAAATTTTTGTCCGACTAGTGGAAAAGTAAAAAGATGAATATAAACAAATTGTTGGTGCTTTTGATTTTTTGGTGCTTATGTATTATACCGAACACACAAAAGAAGTCAAATTTGGTTAATGCTAATGAAATAAAATAAAATAGGATGAATATATAATAGTTTAGAAACAAATTTGGGCAATATATTTGCACATTAGGATGGGGTATGGGTGGGGGGCATAAAACATAGTATATATTAAATACGTAACGTAACGTAACGTAACCTAGGTACCTCCCCCCTAAACCCCACAAAACAACAGTTTTGTAATCCATTTATCTCTTACAAATATCCGTTTGACGGGTTTCCATTAGTATTTCCTTGTATAGTCTATAGCGCTGTGTTGAATGTAATGCACCAGTACCGACTTTTTTTTACCCCACCTCCCAAACAAAAGTTCTGGATACACCCTTGCTCAGACTGTAAGGAATTTAAATAATTTGTACAATTTACCTTTCCTGCAAATATAATCTCCCGGAGAAAATAAGACAGGTCGTAGACGGAGAACCAATTCACAAAGAAATCCTGCTTCAGTATTCTGGAATATTTCAACTCTCTTTAGAGTATCCAGATGAACGTGGATTGCTATCTCAGCTTTCAACTTGTCTGCAAAAAAGGATTTGCTATTATCATTTTTCCCTTCTCTTCAAGTTTACGTAATTTAACAAGTTCCTATAAGAAGTCCACGAACACGTTCTATTTTGAAAAGAAAACAAAGTTACAAAGAAAATTTGAAATGGTTAAAAAAGACAAATGATTCCTTGCAAAATTCAGTTTTCATATTTATTAAAGTGGGAAGGTTTCCATCAGCATTTGGGGTTGAAATTGGACAAAAAGAAGCCGAAAATGCACAAAATTTCAGCGAGATTACATAAAATGTGATCAACATTGCCACAGTTGTCATACAGATTTTTTTTTATGGACCCACGATTCTACTATTTAGTGCTAAGAATGACAACTCTGGGGCTGAAATTTTAATAAGAAAAAGGTCACACAGAGATACAAATATGCTGCCATGTGCCCGATATTACACAAATTGGAGCCAAGCGTGAAGGAATTGTTACCGAAAATTCCAAGAAATTTAATCAAGAAGCACAAAACGGAACCGAGAAGGCACAGAGAATGTATAACAAAAAAAAAATGTTACCAAGTATGTACAAACTGGGGCCGAGATTGAAAAAAAGTAGCCAAGATTCTCAGTAAAAAGAAAAAGAGAAAAAAACCGATTAAAACAAGAGATTGTGTCAAGAATTATAAAAAAAAGGATCCTGGAATGCAGCATATGTAAATGAAAATCACAAAAAATCACCGAAAATCCGCAAAATCGCTGGGATTAAAACAGTAGCAGAAATTTTCTATAAACAAATTTATATACTTGTAGAAAAAGAAGAGCCATCAACTTTAAAAATAGATCCAAAATGCAGGAATAGGAGCCGATATTTTCCAGTAGAAAACTTCAGTCCTGTTTTTAATTTAATTTTTTCAGTTCTGTTTTGAACTCTAGATTTTAGATCAAATATTCATTATTTCATTTTATAATTTTCTTTAAAATTCCACAGGGATTGCACGACACTACAAGAAGTATCTTTTTGCTAATAACTTTTAGAAAAGCTTTAGAAGAAAGAAATTGATTTTTTTTTCAACGATAATCATAAAATTTTCTCACCGATCTTCTTCACCTCTGCTAGTTTTACTTTGTTTTTAAACAGCTTATTCTGGTAATATACTCAGGAATCTCAATGAAAATAAAATAAAAATAAACGAAAAACTTCTAATCGACCTCTAAGGGAACTTCTGCTCATTGTATTTCGCAATTGCATAAATGTGTATCGGTTAGGGCCAGTAGCAACCAAAACCCTAAAAACAGAATTTTGATAAGAACCAATCCATAAAAACGGTTTTTTACATTGATTCCAAATGTATTGAATTCATTAAAGTTAATTTTACCATAAAAAGCTACGAGCCCGAGAGTATTTGCCTGATTTTCGAAAAAGCGGAAAACAACCCATAGAAGTGAAACGATCATATGAATGATGTGGGAGGATGTTGCAAGGAAAAATGTAAGGGAAATGGGAAAGATTTAAGGGAAATAGATTGAACCACGGGAAAGGGGTATTTTCTGCCATTTTGTGGCACCAAACTACAAATTTGTCCCAAAGAGGACCAAGCTGCTATCGATAGAAAATTCTGATATTAGCCAATCAATTTGTAAATGGAGTAGAAGAATAACTCTACTCTACTAAATATAGAATAGAGTTATTGTAATAAAAGGAACTATCCCTGTTTGGAACTCTTATTTGTTTTGTTTAGGCCTGGGCATAATTTAAAGGCCGATCAGAAATTAAATATAAAACAAAAAGATTTTTCAACTGAAAGTGAGGAGCAATAATACACCTTAAAACACACATAAATTATTCCGTATATGAGGGGTACTTTACCCCCTTCAAACCCTTGCTGTTTACGGTAAAGTTTGATAATTTGTCCAAACTACTGAAACCACTACTTGTCCCAAATACTGAAACAAAATAACCGTTGAATTGAAATAAGAAGCTTTTTAAAGCCCTTAACAACTTTAGTACAAGGAGCGAGGGGTTGAGGGAGGGGCAGCCCCCCATATATACAGAATAATTTCTGTTCGTTTTAAGTATTAATATTTCTCCTTACTTTCAGTTGAACTTATTCATCTTTTATTATTATTAATTAAAAAAAACTTTTTCCACAAAATAAGTTTTCAAAGAAAAGTAAAGAACTCCATAAAAAAAATGAGCAAAACTAAAATCAAATAATCTAACAAACGTGAAACTACCAAAAATCAGCATTGATAAATAAATGAACCCCAAAACGAACAGAAATTACAATAATTAATCGAGTCAAACTCAAAACGAGCAGAAATTAACATAAGTTGGGCGCAAAACCCCTGTGCCTTCCCAAGGCCAGAACAAAATTTGCACTTTACTGAAAGAATATAAATATTTTGACTTTTATAACTTTAATAAATCAAATAATATTAACATTTTGATTACTAAATATCAGTATATGTATATTAATCTGACAATGCAAATTCATTTGTATTTTTTCAGTAGTGCAAATTTGGTTCTGGCCTTGGGAAGGCATAGGGGTTTTGCTCCCAACTTATGTTAATTTCTGCTCGTTTTGAGTTTGACTCGGTTAATTATGTAATATCTGTTCGTTTCGGGTTTCATTTATTTATCAATGCTGATTTGTGGTAGTTTCACGCTTGGTAGATTATTTGATTTTAGTTTTGCTCATTTTTTGTTTAATGGAGTTCTTTACTTTTCTTTGAAAAAACTTATTTTTTGGAAACAGTTTTTTTAACTAATTTCTGTTCGTTTTATATTGAAATAATCTTTTCAGGGAAAAAGAAAATAATACTTTAAATCTTTTCGTTTTTTTAAGACTTTATAGTTTGGCCTGCTATATTTTTGCCGGAGAAAAATTTTCAGCAGTTTTTAACAGCATACGCCCTTTTAAAAATCTGGACACAAATAGTACTGTTTAATTTAGTTTCATAACTCCTCTATTTGCCCTGTAATGGAAAACTTGATACCATTCGCAAAAAATCTGTTTACTTTCTTTGATAGCTTGGATACACTTACACTATTTGGATTTGGTTAAATTTTAAGAGCAGAAGTAGCACCGAACGTTTGAACCTAATACCCTCAGTCGTTCTTCGGATACTGCTGAGATGCCTTACTGGCAATTAGCATTATCACAATGCATTTTAATTTAATCTTAAGGCAGAATTTAGTTTTTAAACATATAAAAATTGGATTTGAGGAAGACTAAAATCTATTCTGTAAATCATATGCAAGAACTGTCTATATAAACTTTATATGTCCCCAAAGCATAACTAACAACCCAAGCACTGAGGGCTCTGAAGGGGTTATCTTCCTAAGAGACCCAATTTCAAGAAATTTCAAATACGAAGAACAAAATGAATATCTCATAAATTTTAATTGGATGTGTTTGTAAAAATGGTGGGCGTGAGAGGGGCGTTAGTCACTATCCAATCACTTTCAACTATTAAAAAAGGCACTAGCCTTTTCAATTTCCAATTGAATGAGCCCTTTTGAACTTTCTATGACAACGCTTTCAATAAAAACTTTAGATGCCCCCAGGGCATAACTTACAACCCCTCCACTGAGGGCTGTGGGGGGAGGGGTTGTCATCCTTTAAGGCATAATTTCCAAAACTTTTAACTACGTTGAATAAAACGGCTATCTAAAAATTTTGATTGGATTTGTTTTGGGGAAAGGTGGGCGAGAGAAGGGGGTTATTTGCCCTCAAATCACTTTTGACTATTAAAAATGGTACAAGTCCTTTGAATTTCAAATCGAATGAGCCCTTTTCAAGTCTCTACGACAAAGATTTCAATAAAAACCTTATATGCCCTCAGGGTATAACTTACAATCCCTGTCCTAAGGGTTGTGGGTGAGTATCCTCCTTAAAAATATGTTTTCTATCTGGAAATTAACTACCCTGAACAAAATGACTATCTCAAAACTTTTGTTGGAAATGTTTGGGGGAATGATGGGTGTGGGGGGGCTAGTTGCCCTCCAATCACTTTCGACTATTAAAGAGGGCACTAGCCCTTTGAATTTTCAGTTGAATAAGCTTTTATTGAAATTTCTACGACAACGGCTTCTTTCAAAACCTTATATACCCCCAGGGCATAACTTAAAACCCTTGCCCTGAGGGATGTGGGGGAGTTTCCTACTCAAAAACATATTTTCTATCTGGAAATCAACTACATCGTTAACATAAGTTGGGCGCAAAACCCCTATGCCTTCCCAAGGCCGGAAGAAAATTTGCACTTTACTGAAAAAATATAAATGTTTTTACTTTTATAACTTTAATAAATCAAATAATATTAACATTTTGATTACTAAATATCAGTATATGTATATTAAACTGACAATGCAAATTCATTTGTATTTTTTCAGTAAAGTGCAAATTTTTTTCTGGCCTTGGGAAGGCAAAGGGGTTTTGCGCCCAACTTATGTTAATTTCTGCTCGTTTTGAGTTTGACTCGGTTAATTATTGTAATTTCTGTTCGTTTTGGGTTTCATTTATTTATCAATGCTGATTTGTGGTAGTTTCACGCTTGGTAGACTATTTGATTTTAGTTTTGCTCATTTTTGTTTAATGGAGTTCTTTACTTTTCTCTCAAAAACCTATTTTGTGGAAAAAGTTTTTTTTAAATTAATTTCTGTTCGTTTTATATTGACATAGTCTTTTCAGGGAAAAATATAATAATACTTTAAATCTTTTCGTTTTTTAAGACTTCATAGTTTGGCATGCTATTTGTATGCCGGAGAAAATTTTCAGCAATTTTTAACAGCATACACACTTTTAAAAATCTGGACACAGATAGTACTGTTTAATTTAGCTTCATAACTCCTCTAGTTGACTTGTAATGGAAAACTTGATAGCATTCGCAAAAAAATCTGTTCGCTTTCATTGATAGCTTGAATACACTTACGCTATTTGGATTTGGTTAAATTTTAAGAGCAGAAGTAGCCCCGAAAGTTTGAACATAATACCCTCAGTTGTTTTTGGGATACTGATGAGATGACTTATTGGGAATTAGCATTATCACAGTGCATTTTGATCTAATCTTAAGTCAACATTTAGTTTTTAAACATATAAAAATTAGATTTGAGGAAGACTAAAATCTATTCTATAAATCATATACAACAACTTTCTATATAAACCTTATATACCCCCAGGGCATAACTTACAACCCTTGCACTGAAAGATCTGAGGGGGTTATCATCCTAAAAGACCTAATTTCGAGAACTTTCAACTACGTTGAACAAAATGGATATATCAAAATTTTGATTGGATGTGTTTGGGAAAATGGTGGGCCTGAGAGGGGCAGTAGTCGCTATCCAATCACTTTTAACTATTAAAAAAGGCACTAGCCCTTTCAATTTCCAATTGAATGAGCCCTTTTGAAGTTTCTACGACAACGCTTTCAATAAAAACTCTATATGCCCCCAGGGTATAACTTACAACCCTTGCCCTGAGGGCGGGGGGGGGAGGGGTTGTCATCCTTAAAGACGTAATATCCAAAACTTTTAACTACGTTGAATAAAATGGCTATCTAAAAGTGTTTTGGGAAAAGGTGGGCGAGAGAGGGGGGTTAGTTGCCCTCAAATCAATTTTGACTATTAAAAATGGTACTAGTCCTTTGAATTTCAAATTGACTGAGCCCTTTTTCAAGTTTCTACGACAAAGATTTAAATAAAAACCTTATATGCCCCCAGGGAATAAATTATAATCCTTGCCCTGAGGGTTGAGGGGGGAGTGTCCTCATCAATAATATTTTTTCTTTCTAGAAAAAAACTACACTGAACACAATGGCTATCTCAATTATTTGAATGGGCTACGGGGAATGATGGGTGTTGGGGGGGGCTAGTTGCCCTCCTATCACTTTCGACGATTAAAAAGGGCACTAGTCCTTTGAATTTCCAGTCGAATGAGTTTTTATTGAAGTTTCTATGACAACGCCTTCTTTAAAAACCTTATATACCCCCCGGGCATAATTTAAAACCCTTGCCCTGAGGGATGTGGGGGAGTGTCCTCCTCGAAAACAAATTTCTATTTGGAAATAAAGTGCACTGAACAAAATGTCTATCTCAAAATTTTGATTGGATGTGTTTGGGGGAGTGATGGGCGTGGGGGGAGAGGGGTTAGTTGCCCTTCAATCACCTTCGACTATTAAAACGGGCACTAGCCCTTCACATTTCCAATCGAATGAGCCTTTTTTGAATTTTCTACGACAAAGACTTCTATAAAAACCTTATATGCCCCCAGGGCATAACTTACGACCCTTGCCCCGAGGGTTGTGGGGAATGTCCTCCTCAAAAAGATATTTTCTATCTGGAAAAAAACTACGCTGAACAAAATGGCTATATAAAATTTTGATTGGATGTGTTTGGCTGAATGATGGGTGTGGGGGAGGGTTAGTTGCCCTCCAATAACTTTTGAATATTAAAAAGTGCACTAGCCCTTTGAATTTCCAATCGAATGAGCCTTTTTTGAAGCTTCTACGACAACGCCTTCTATAAAAACCTTATATGCCCCCAGGGCATAACTTAAAACCCTTGCCCCGAGGGTTGTGGGGAAGTGTCCTCCTTAAAAATATGTTTTCTATCTGGAAATCAAGTACCCTGAACAAAATGGCTATCTCAAAATTTTTATTGGATGTGTTTGGGGAATGATGTGTATGGAGGGGGGGGCTAGTTGCCCTCCAATCACTTACGACTATTAAAAAAGGGCACTAGCCCTTTGAATTTCCAGTCGAATGAGATTCTATTGAAGTTTTTACGACAACGCCAGTAGAGATGCCTCAGGAGGTCCGGACAGGACATAATTTATGCATGTTTTATGGTTTTTGTCAGTGAGAATTTGAAAAACAGAAATTTTGCCACATTTATGGATGGTTTTATGGATTTTGTCAGGGAGAATCAAAAAACAGGAATTTTGTCACATTTAAGTCTGTTTTCATGGATGGTTATGTGTGTTGGTCAATTTATTTGATGTTTTTATGGTCTTTGTCAGTGAGAATGGAAAAACAGGAACTTTGTCACTTTCATGGACTATAGAGTCATTAGAGAGAACACGTGGTTAATGGGGTCAATGTTGTTGTTGTTGTTTTGGGCACGCAATAGAGTCATTAGAGAGAACACGTGGTTAATGGGGTCAATGTTGTTGTTGTTGTTCAATCCAAATGTTATGAGTTTCCAAGGTAACAGTTAGATACCCCATCTCAGCCAATCAGAGAGCTTGCTTACATATTAGCGGTGGAGGGAGTATAAGGAGAGGATTTTTGCGATAGTTTTATCAATCTGTGAATAGAATTCACTAAGTTTTTAGTTAGCAGTGTAATAACATGAGTGAACAAGTAGAGTTAGAAATATCCTTTTATTGCAACTGTTCTATTTGTAAGGGGCATTTTCATGATTTTGAGTATTCACACGAACCTACTGAATGTTTAGACAGCATAGAGGCAGAGACAGATGAGAAGAATTTGGAGGAAACGAGAAGAAAAATTATATGTGACATGGAGAGAAATTTATATCGATTGCAAGTAAGCTCAGATAAAAGAAGGATTGATATGTTAGAAAAGGAGGACCAAAAGAAGAGACTAGTAAAAGAGGGCTTTCTCTATAGTTTAAAAGACAGCAGTGAAAACCCAAAGAAAAATGTATATAGTGCAAGATATAACTCACATTATTATGATGATTATGCTCTAAGAGAAGAGAAAAAGTGGCCCTTTAAGAGACAACATAAGAGGTCATTCTACGAAAAGGATTTTAAACAACGGAAACCATGATGGAAGAGTTCTCATATATGATTTACCGTTAAATCTAATTATTTATATGTATAATGAGTTTTATATTGTAATCGTACAATAAATTTGTTTGTACTATTTTAATTTTGATATACTAGATATATATAGAGTGAGGATACCAGCAGAGACTTCTGTACATGAATAGTACAGTTTGATTAAATCACCCCATAGAGTACTATCAGTCCATAACCAAGTCTTCTATCAAAGATAACAAAAAATAATTCATTCTTTCTAATCTTTATTCTCTTGAAATATCGATATTTATAACAGTTTTTAAATAAACTACATCTGGTTCAATTATCAGAATATCTATGTCATCATCCTCCACTACCACTATGTCTACCAGAGGGGTATGGTATACATTCTATTTCAACCTCAGGTTCATCATTTATTGATAAAACAATCAATGGAGTGGGCCTGTATTCAAATAAATCGCCGCGTACTCCTATTGTAGGCAAACTAGGAGCCAAACGCTCGTCATCCTCTATGCAAAGACGACCTGAAGGCCCCGCCATACCAGATCTTCTGACGTATTTGAAAAACCATCTTCAGTATAGTGTACCTCTAGCACATCATCAGTACCTTAGAAGGAGTTACTAGTACAAAGAATGACCTCCTCATCAAATGAGAGATCCTAACCATGCCCTAAATCCTAAAATATCGAGAACGCTAAGATCAAAAACTAAAGTTTCCTACGGAAAACCTATATTAGCTCAGATGTAGTGGGAATAGTTTATTTTCGAACCTATATATCTACCAAGGGTTCAATACCTGAGTTAAACTAAGAGGTTTTAATCTCGGGAAAAAATTACATTTTGACAACATTTGACAATTTACTAAATTTAAAGTTTTGTTTAGTTTCAAAAATGTTTTCTGTCACTCATCATCTTTTATTCATTCACAAATAATACTAAAGAAAACCACTTTCCACGCTTTATCGATTTTAAATTATTAAGAAGGATATTATTTCTTTGAAATATACATTTTAAATTTTCAATTTTGTTGCTTTTGATATTTATCTGGCCCTTTTTGCGTAAATTGCAGCTAAATGCTTATCACAATATCACTGCTTCAAGTTTTTTTATATGCCAAAATTGAAGGAAGCTATACAATGTAGAAAATTATTTTTACCCGAATATCCTTCAGAGCCCAGCCTAACTGCGATCTGAAAACAATAATATATCTTATAGTTGAACAATTTTTTTTTTAAATATCTCTATTCTGACATCATTTGGAACTAGCAAATTATTATAAGTAGTAACTAATTACTTAATTTTTAATAAACTTATAATTAATTGAACCAACAATTAAAATTTTTTGATACCGCAAGAATAAATGTCATACTAATATGAATATAAAAAACTACAGCATTTTAAAAAGTACAGAGTTTGGCTCATGAAATTGAATAGAACAATGGACTATGACAAATAGCTTCAGAATCAAAATCTAACCGAGTCAAATAAAGCTCCATCCGCTATTTTTGGATATTCATCCCCCCAACACACACGCAGAACATTTAAAACCTAAGTAGAATCTATACTTAGACCGTAACACTAGAAGAAACTAAATTTTTTGTCAATTTATGTATAACGATAGAATTATTAAATTGACAGAACCTTTTTTTTCCCACAACCCACAAGAGGATATTTTTCAATTAAAGAGTAAATAGCTGCTACACTAAATCAAAGATGAACAGAAATAATGTCTAATAATTGGTAAAACTTAAACCTATCCACAATTGTAAATTTAATTGAGTTAAAAAAAATTTTTCAACGACAGTTTATTTTTCTATTAAAAGTCAAGAGCTGCTACACGAAATCATAGATGAACAGAAATAATGTCAAATAATTGTTCAAACGTAAACTGATGCATAATGATATATTTAATAGAGTAGTAAGTCTAGCTTTAACAAGTGTGTTAGAACATCTAGAAAGAAGGTATCATATCTAAAAATTAGTATTTTTTTATTACTCCCCCCCCCAAACACTTTACAGTTATTTCTTGTTAAAAAAATCTTTAGTCATTAAGAAATTTCAACGAGCATCCTGTTGCAGAATTACTATCATGTCGAACAATAAATCAAAAACGAAAAACACCAAAAAAAAACCCTATTTTTTAAAAGTGTGTGTGTAACCCTTCTAAATTACATTGAAGTTGGTCCAAAAGTAGACATAACTCTAAAAACTGACTTTTTTTACTTATAGAACTACTAATTAGATTTTACTTACACATATATTATTAACATATAATTTTCAATAGGTTTAGTTTGATCCGTCAGAAGCTGAAGCATTCAGACAATTAAGATTCGACATATGATTGGTTGCACTTCCATTTTTTTAGCCAAACCATGAACTTACTATTTTAAGTATATTAATAATAAAACTGTGCAAGTATTTACAACGTTATTTGCGTTTTTTCGGTGGAAAAAACAAATAAAAGCCATACAATAAGCCATATTTGTGAGCTTTTCACTGAAAATTCCCTTTTTCTTGCCAAGCCTTCACCTCATTAACTGAAGTATATGAATGAAAACCTTTGGAACGTATTATCATCTTATTTTGCGTATTTTCGTTGAAAAAAGAAATTGAAAAGCAATATAAAGAGATATAAGTGAGAGTTTTTCAATGAAAATTCTTTTTTCTGCCAAAATGTGACCCCCCTAATTGAAGGATATGAATTAGATTCCTGGAAACGTATTTTCATCGTATTTTGCGTATTTTTTCTGGAAAAAACACTGAAAAGCCAGAAACAAAGCTATACTGATGAGTTTTTCACCGTAAATTCCTTTTTTCTTGCCCCGCCTTGACCTCCCAAATTGAAGGATATGAATTAGAACCATGGGGACGTAATTTCGTCATATTTTGCGTATTTTCGTTGTAAAAAACACTGAAAAGCCATATTAAGAGCTATATTTGTGAGTTTTTCACTGAAAATTCCTTTTTCTAGCCAAGCCTTGACCTCCCTAAGTAAAGCATATGAATAAAAACCATTGGAACGGATTTTTATCGTGTTGTTCGTTAGATCTTTGGAAAAAAAACACTGATATGCCATATAGCGTGATTTTTTTGAGAGTTTTTCAACGTCAATTCCTTTTTTTCGAAGAGCCTTTCCCTCCCTAATGGAATTATACTAATTAAAACCATGAGACAATATTTTAATCGTATTTTGGGTATTTTCGTTGTAAAAAAACACTGAAAAGCCATATTAAGAGCTATATTTGTGAGTTTTTCACTTAAATTTCTATTTTTTCTGCCAAGCCTTGGGATCCGTAATTAAAGGATATGAATTAGAACCATGAAAACGTATTTTCATCGTATTTTGCGCATATCCGTTGGAAAAAAACACTGAAAAGCCATATTAAGAGCTATATTTGTGAGTTTTTCACTGACAATTCTTTTTTCTGCCAAGCCCTGACATCCCTAATTAAAGGATAAGAATTCTATTCATGAAAAGGTAATTTTATCGTATTTTGATTATATCTGTTGGAAAAAAAACACTGAAAAAAAATATTAAGAGCTATATTTGAAATTGTTTCACTGACAATTCCTTTTTTTTGCCCTTTCTTGAACTTAAACTTTTAAGTTATTGAGTTTATAACCCCGGACAGACATTGTAGTCGTTTTGGTCGTTTTTCCTTTGGAAAAAAACACTTAAAGGCTGTCATTTGAGATCTGTTTTCTAGTTTGACAAATAAAATTCCTTTTTTGTAAATCAGTGAAACACCTAATCGAATGATATGAATTAGAAACATGGGTTTCTATGTTAAAGATATTTTGAGAATATCATTTGGAAAAAAAACACTGAAAAGAAATGTTAATAGCTATATATGTGAGTTTTTCACTGAAAATTCCTTTTTTCACAAATCATTGGCGTCTCTAATCGAAGGATATTAATAAGAACCAAGGAAACGTAATTTCATCGTATTTTGCGCATTTTCGTTGGAAAAAAACACTGAAAAGCCACAGTAAGAGCTATATTTGTGAGTTTTTCACTGACAATTCCTTTTTCTGCCAAGCTTTGACCTCCCTAATTAAAGAATAAGAATTAGATTCATGAAAAGGTAATTTTATCGTATTTTGAGCATATCTGTTGGAAAAAAACACTGAAAAGCCATATTAAGAGCTATATTTGAGAGTTTTTCACTGAAAATTCCTTTTTTTGCCAATTCCTGGCAGTCCTAATTAAAGGATATGAGTTTAGAACAAACGAAACACAATTTAATCATATTTTTAGTATTTTTGTTGGAAAAAAACATTGAAAAGCTATATTAAGAGCTATATTTTTGAGTTTTTCAATGAAAATTCATTTTTTGTAAAGTCTTGACCTCCCTAATCAACGGATATGAATTAGAACCAAGGAAACGTAATTTCATCGTATTTTGCGTGTTACTATTTGAAAAAACACTGAAAAGCTATATTAAGAGCTAATTTGTGAGTTTTTCACCGACAATTAGTTTTAGCCAGGCCTTTATATTCAATGGAACATAGTTCATTATATTCGACATATTTTGATTTGAAAATACACCGAAAGGTCATATTATTTGAACTTACATCAAACGTTGGAGAGCTTACATTTGAAGAACTATCCATTATTTGCATATATTGTTCAATATTTCAACCTATACGGATTTCTAAAACTTCAAAACCCAAAGATATACACACTTAACGATTATCTATTCGCGAAAATTGTACTAGGTCACGCTATTAAAACAATAATTACCTCTCTATCTATCGCTCACAGGGAACAGATTCAAAACAATAATTCCTACATCATTTGGTATAATTGCGACAAACGTGGCATGTACAATACAGATTAAAACCAGAAAAGACCAGAAACGCATAAAAATAAGAAAAAAGGGAATTGCAATCAATCTTGTGTCGAAGCGCTAGCGCTGTCTAAGTAAAGAATGATGTGGGACATAACATGTTGTTTAGGTTTTTCTACATAGCCGGACACTTCATATAGAAGGTGATGTCGTAGAAACTTCAAAACAGGCTCATTTGATTTGAAATTAAAGTGGATAATGCCCAATGCACAAGAGGGGTATGAAAACTATGGTTTTTAACAACGATATGCAAGACTAGAAAAAAAAGTCTTTTGGAGTTACCCCCCCCCTCTTCCACCTCAACCTTTGCTCTTGAAATCACCACACCCCCATACCCCCAAAACTCAAATTTTCCAGAGGATTTTAAAATCCCCCCCCCCCAAACACAAAATTTCTAGGAACGTATCTTCATCATATTTAAAATTTTAGCTGGAAAACCTGCTTACCGAAGCGCTAGTGCTAACTAAGTTAAGAAAAATGTTACCAAAATAGGTTGTTTTTGGTTTTTTCATCATAGACAGGGTACTTCGTATAGAAGGAGTCATCGCAAAACTTTGTAAAGGACTCATTTGATTTGAAATTAAATTGGATAGTGCCCAATTCACAGGAGGGGGGCGTGAAAAATTTTTTTTTCAACCCTGTTATATAAGAATAGAAGTAAAGGTACTTAGGTTTGGGGCTGCCCAGCCACCACCCTCGAACGCTTGAAATCCCCCCCCCCCTAAAGTTGAAGTCAAGTGTAAACTAGCATAACCACAAAAATACACAATAGTGCAAAGAAATACCAAAACCAAAGGTTAGGCTATGTCAGCTTAGGTTGAAAGTTAGCTTTCTCCACGTTTAAGTTAGGTTAGATTAGGTTAGCTTATCATGAGCGCTCATGATAAGCTAACCTAATTGTTAAGCTAAGCTAACCTGAATTGGTCACTATCCACTTTAATTTCAAATCAAATGAGTCCTTTACAAAGTTTTGCGATGACTCCTTCTATACGAAGTGCCTATGATGAAAAAACCAAAAACAACATTTTGTAGTCACATAGTTCTTAACGTCGGGAGCTCTAGCGGTTCGTTAAGCCGGTATACCAGCTAAAAAATTTAAATCGGCTGAAGATACGGTCCGAGCAAGAGGGTGCTGGGGGGGGGGGATTTTGAAATCCTCTGGAAAATTTGAGTTTTGAGGTTATGGGGGTGTGGTGATTTCAAAAGCGATGGTTGAGGTGGAAGGGGGGGGGTAACTCCTAAAGACTTTTCTTTCTAGTCTTGCATATAGTTGTTAAAAACCACAGTTTTCATACTCCTCCTGTGAATTGGGCATTATCCACTAGTTTCAAATCAAATGAGCCTTTTTTGAAGTTTCTACGACAACACCTTCTATAAGAAGTGTCCGGCTATGTAGAAAAACCTAAACAACATGTTATGTCCCACATCATTCTTTACTTAGACAGCGCTAGCGCTTCGACACAAGATTGATTGCAATTCCCTTTTTTCTTATTTTTATGCGTTTCTGGTCTTTTCTGGTTTTAATCTGCATTGGACATGCCACGTTTGTTACAATTAGACCAAATGATGTAGGAAGTATTGTTTTGAATCTGTTCCCTGTGAGCGATAGATAGAGAGGTAATTATTGTTCTAATAGCGTGACCTAGTACGATTTTCGCGAATAGATAATCGTTAAGTGCGTATATTTTTTGACTTTGAAGTTTTAGAAATCAGTATAGGTTAAAATATTGAACAATATATGCAAATAATGGATAGTTCTTCAAATGTAAGCTCTCCAACGTTTGATGTAAGTTCAAATAATATGACCTTTTGGTGTGTTTTCCAATCAAAAATATGTAGAATATAATGAACTATGTTCCATTGAATATAAAAGCCTGGCTAAAAGGAATTGTCGGTGAAAACTCACAAATTAGCCCATAATATAGCTTTTCAGTGTTTTTTCCAATGGTAACACGCAAAATATGATGAAATTATGTTCCCTTGGTTCTAATTCATATCCTTTGATTAGGGATGTCAAGACTTGACAAAAAAGGAATTTTCAGTGAAAAACTCACAAACATAGCTCTTAATATATCTTTTCAGTGTTTTTTCCAACGAAAATACGCAAAATATGATGAAATTACGTTTCCTTGGTTCTAAATTCATATCCTTTAATTAGGAATGTCAGGGATTGGCAAAAAAAGGAATTTTCAGTGAAAAACTCACAAATTAATATGGCTTTTCAGTGTTTTTTTCCAACGGATATGCGCAAAATACGATGAAATTACGTTTCCATGAATCTAATTCGTATCCTTTAATTAGGGAGGTCACAGCTTGGCAAAAAAAAGAATTTTCAGTGAAAAACTCACAAATATAGCTCTAGATATGGCTTTTCAATGTTTTTTTCCAAAGAAAATGCACAAAATACGATGAAATTACGTTTCCTTGGTTCTAATTCACATCCTTCAATTAGAGATTTCAATGCTTTGCGAAAAAAAGGAATTTTCAGTGAAGAACTCACAAATATAGCTCATAATATTGATTTTCAGTGTTTTTTTTCTAACTGAAATTAGGAATATATGATTAAAATAAGTTCACATTTTTATAATTCATGTACTTCGATTAGGGGTTTCACGAATTTGCAAAAAAGGAAATTTCAGTGAAAAACTCAAAAATTTGGCTCTAAATTCGGCCTTTCAGTGTTTTTGTCCAAAAAAAATACGAAAAATACGATGAAAATACATGTAAATTGTTCTAAATTCATATCTTTTAATTAGGAATGTCAGGGCTTGGCAGAAAAAGGGATTTTCAGTGAAAAACTCACAAATATAGCTCTTAATATGGCTTTTCAGTGTTTTTTTTCCAACGGATATGCGCAAAATACGATGAAATTACGTTTCCATGAATCTAATTCTTATCCTTTAATTAGGAATGCCATGGCTTGGCATAAAAATGAATTGTCAGTGAAAAACTCACAAATATAGCTCTTAATATGGCTTTTCAATGTTTTTTTTCCAACGGATATGCGCAAAATACGATGAAATTACGTTTCCTTGGTTCTAATTCTTATCCTTTAATTAGGAATGTCAAGGCTTGGCAGAAAAAAGAATTGTCAGTGAAAAACTCACAAATATAGCTCTTAATATGGCTTTTCAATGTTTTTTTCAAAGGAAAATGAGCAAAATACGATTAAATTACTTTTCCTTGGTTCTAATTCATATCCTTTAATTAGGAATGTCAAGGCTCTGCAAAAAAAAGGAATTTTCAGTGAAAAACTCACAAATATAGCTCTTAATATGGCTTTTCTGTGTTTTTATCAAACGAAAAAACGCAAAATACGATAAAAATACGTTTCCATGGTTCTAATTCATATCCTTTAATTAGGGAGGTCAAGGCTTGGCACGAAAAAGGAATTTTCAGTGAAAAACTCACAAATATAGATCTTAATATGGCTTTTCAGTGTTTTTTCCAACGAAAATACGCAAAATATGACGAAATTACGTCCCCATGGTTCTAATTCGTATCCTTTAATTAGGGAGGTCAAGGCTTGGCAAGAAAAAAGGAATTTTCAATGAAAAAACTCTCAAATATAGCTCTTAATATGGATTTTCAGTGTTTTTTCAAACGGAAATACGCAAAATACAACGAAATGACGTTTCAATGACTCTAATTCATATACTATAATTAGGGAGGTCAAGACTTGGCAGAAAAAAGAATTATCATTTAAAAACTCACAAATATAGCCATTGATATGGCTTTTCAGTGTTTTTTTACCACGAAAATGAGAACAATACGATGAAAATACGTTCCCATTGTTTTAATTAATATACGTCAATGATGGTGGTCAAGGCTTGGCAAAAAACTTGGTAGTTTCAGTGAAAAACTCACAAATATAGCTCTTTATAAGGCTTTGCTGTGTATAATTTCCAACGAAATAAAGCAAAATTCGATGAAAATACGTTTCCAATGTATAAATTCATTACCTACCATTAGGAAGTTCATGGCTTTGCGAAAAAATGGGAATTGTAACCAATCACATGTCGAGGCTAACATTCTCAAGGTTTCAGCTTTTGACGGATAACATTAAACCTAAGGAAATTTATGTATTTGGAATCAGCGTATAAAGCCAATCATTTTCATGTATCTATAATTACTAAAATTCTGTTTTTTAGAGTTATGGTTACTTTCGGACCAATTGCACTTTACTTTCGCCTTGTTTCCCAAAAACTATTTAAAATTAGGGTTTTTTAGGTGTTTTCGTTTTTACTTTAGTGTTTGACTTGATAGGAATTCTGCAACAGGATGGTCGTTGAAATTTCTTAATGAATAAAGATTTTTTTAACAAGAAATGACTGTAAAGTGTTTTGGGGGGGGGAGTAATAAAAAATACTAATTTTTAGATATGAGACCCTCTTTCTAGATATTCTAACACTCGTTTTAAAGCTAGACTTAATGCTCTATTAAATATATCATTATGCATAAGTTTACGTTTGAACAATTATTCAACATTATTTCTGTTGATCTCTGATTTAGTTTAGCAGCTCTTGACTTTTAATTGAAAAATAACCTCTTGTGGAAAAAGTTTTTGTCACTATTAAATATATCATTGTATATAGGTTTACGTTTGACCAATTATTCGACATTATTTCTGTTCATCGTTGATTTAGTGTAGCAGCTCTTTACTCTTTACTTGAAAAATATCCTCGTGTGGTTTGTGGAAAAAAAAAGGTTCTGTCACTCTTATAAGTCTACCGTTAGACATAAATTTACAAAAAATTTATTTTCTTCTAGTTTCATTGTCTAAGTATAGATTCTAAGTAGTTTTTAACTGCACTGCTTGTTTGGTGGGGGGATGAATAACCAAAAATAGCGGATGGACCTTTATTTGACTCGGTTAGATTTTGATTCTGAAGCTATTTGTCATAGTCCGTTGTTCTATTCAATTTCATGAGCCAAACTCTGTACTTTTTAAAATGTTGTAGTTTTTATATTCTTTTTCGTTTGCCATTTATTGTTGTGGTATCAAAAAATTTGGATTGTTGGTTCAATTAATTATAAGTTCATTAAAAATTAAGTAATTAGTTACTAATTATAATAATTTTCAAGTTCCAAATTATATCAGAAAGGAGATATTTAAAAAAAAAATTGTTCAACTATAAGTTATATTATTGTTTTCAGATCGTAGTTAGGTTGGGCTCTGAAGAATATTCGGGTAAAAAGAATTTTTCACATTTTCTAGCTTCCTTCAATTTTAGTAAATGAAAAAACTTGAAGCTGTGATTTTGCGACAAGCCTTCAGCTGCAATTTACACCAAAAGGACAAGATACTTATCAAAAGCATGAAAATTAAAAATGTAAAATGCATATTTCAAAGAAATAATATCCTTCTTAATAATTTAAAATCGATAAACCGTGGAAAGTGGTTTTCTTTAGTATTGTTTGTGAATGATTAAAAGATGATGAGTGACAGAAAACATTTTTGAAACTATACAAAACTTTAAATTTAGTAAATTGTCAAATGTTGTCAAAATGTAATTTTTTCCTGAAGTTGAAACCTCTTAGTTTAACTCAGGTATTGAACCTTTGGTAGATATATTGGTTCGAAAATAAACTCTCCCCGTAAAATCTGAACTAATATAGGTTTTCCGCAGGAAACTCATAGCGCTATCAATCTTTTTTTATCATAGCGCTATCAATCTTTTAGGATGTATGGCTTGGTTGGGATCTCTCACTTGATGAGGAGGTCCTTCTTTGTACTAGTACAGCCTTCAAAGGTACTGATGATGTGCTAGAGGTACATTATACTGAAGATGGTCTTTCATATACGTCAGAAGATCTGGTACGGCGGGGGCCTTCAGGTCGCCTTTGCATAGAGGATGACGAGCGGTTGGCTCCTAGTTTGCCTACAATAGGAGTACGCGGCGATTTATTTGAATACAGACCCACTCCATTGATTGATATATCAATAAATGATGAACCTGAGGTTGAAATTGAATGTATACCACCCCCTCTGGTAGACATAGTGGTAGTGGAGGATGAAGACATAGATGTTCTGATAATTGAACCAGATGTAGTTTATTTAAAAACTGTTATAATTATCGATATTTCAAGAGAATAAAGATTAGAAAGAATGAAGTATTTTTTGTTATCTTTGATAGAAGACTTGGTTGTGGACTGATAATACTCTATGGGTGATTTAATCAAACTGAACTATTCATGTACAGAAGTCTCTGCTGGTATCCTCACTCTATATATATCTAGTATATGAAAATTAAAATAGTACAAACAAATTTATTGTACGATTACAATATAAAACTCATTATACATATCAATAATTAGATTTAACGGTAAATCATACATGGGAACTCTTCCACCATGGTTTCCGTTGTTTAAAATCCTTTTCGTAGAATGACCTCTTATGTTGTCTGTTAAAGGGCCACTTTTTCTCTTCTCTTAGAGCATAATCATCATAATAATCCGAGTTATATCTTGCACTATATACATTTTTCTTTGGGTTTTCACTGCTGTCTTTTACACTATAGAGAAAGCCCTCTTTTACCAGTCTCTTCTTTTGGTCCTCCTTTTCTATCATATCAATCCTTCTTTTATCTGATCTTACTTGCAATCGATATAAATTTCTCTCCATGTCACATATAATTTTTCTTCTCGTTTCCTCCAGATTCTTCTCATATGTCTCTGCCTCTAAGCTGTCTAAACATTCAGTGGGTTCGTGTGAATACTCAAAATCATGAAAATGCCCCTTACAAATAGAACAGTTGCAATAAAAGGATATTTCTAACTCAACTTGTTCACTCATGTTATTACACTGCTAACTAAAAACTTAGTGAATTCTATTCACAGACTAATAAAAACTATAGCAAAAATCCTCTCCTTATACTCCTTCCGCCGCTAATATGTAAGCAAGCTCTCTGATTGGCTGAGATGGGGGATCTAACTGTTACCTTGGAAACTCATAACATTTGGATTGAACAACAACAATAACATTGACCCCATTAACCACGTGTTCCCTCATACAACTCTATCGCGTGCACAAAACAGCAACAGCAACATTGACCCCATTAACCACGTGTTCTCTCTAATGACTCTATAGTCCATGAAAGTGACAAAGTTCCTGTTTTTCAATTCTCACTGACAAAAACCATAAAAACATCAAATAAATCGATCAACAAACATAACCATCCATGAAAACAGACATAAATGTGACAAAGTTCCTGTTTCTTCATTCTCACTGACAAAATCCATAAAACCATCCATAAATGTGACAAAATTCCTGTTTTTCAAATTCTCACTGACAAAAACCATAAAACATGCATAAATTATGTCCTGTCCGGACCTCCTGAGGCATCTCTACTAACGCCTTCTTTAATAACCTTATATACCCCCAGGGCATAACTTAAAACCCTTGCCTTGAGGGATGTGGGGGAGTGTCCTCCTCAAAAACATATTTTCTATGTGGAAATCAACTACTCCGAACAAAATGGCCATCTCAAAATTTTGATTGGATGTGTTTGGGGGAATGTAGGGCGGGCGGGGGGGGGGCTAGTTGCACTCAAATAACTTTCGACTATTAAAAACGGTACTAGCCCTTTGAATTTCCAATCGAATGAGCCTTTTTTGAAGTTTCTACGACAACGCCTTCTATTAAAACCTTATATGCCCCCAGGGCATAACTTAAAACCCTTGCCCTGAGGGATGTGGGGGAGTGTCCTCCTAAAAAAAAAAATTTTTATTTGGAAATCAACTACGCTCAATAAAATAACTATCTCAAAATTTTGAGTGGATGTTTTTGAGGGAACAATGCGCGTGAGGGAGGGGGCTAGTTGCCCTCCAATCATTTTCGACTATTAAAAAGGGCACTAGTGCTTTGAATTTCCAATCGAATAAGCCTGTTTTGAAGTTTCTACGACAACGCCTTCTATAAAAACCTCATATATAGTCCCCGAAGCCGCGCCACGCCGAAATGACGGCGGCGAATGTGTGATTCAGTATCGGCGGCGGCACGCCGCCAGGTGCGGCAAAATTTTTTTGGCGGCAGGCGCGCCGATTTTAGACCGGCGGCGCGTCACGGCGCGCCGATTTTTCTGATTAAAAATAATAATAAAAATTCCACTTCACCAAGCACGTTCAACCTCGATTTTAGTAAGGATTTTCAAATGGTTGGCTAAAAACATACAAGAACAGTATGACAAAACAAGAATTTGTTGGGCCATGCGGAAAGTGTTTATGTTCACCGTCGATCAGACCAAGTAGAATTCTCATTTTTAGCCACTAGACCCAGGGAAACCTATGTTGTGTTTTTGTTTAACATCGCTTTGTTCCTATAAAATCCCGTGCTTAGTCATTTCCTGCTTGTTAATGATTTGGGATAATTTGTGTATAAATTTCAAAGTTTGAAGTTCAAACATCTCCTTTTCATCAAATAAATACGAAAAGGAAGTGAAAAAAAAACCAAACAAACAACAACATCAAAAAAACACTGTATACAAATCAAATACCATGGCTTAACAACACCAACAATTTTAAATCAGCGGTTACATCACTTCAGTTACAATTGATGTAACGAAAGTCAGTTTGTTCACTCTGCCTGGAGCCATTGGTCTTTTTGCAGTCACTATCAGTCCTGTCGTGCTAAAAAGCCGTTTAGCTGGGGCACATGTGGCCGGTACAGCCAGATCTTGACGAGCGTAAACTGCCACTCGCGGGATCTGATACTAGTACTGGACCTTGGGAGTAGAAAGGGGGGTACCAATCCCACGATTCACCCCTGCTGCCACCTACAACTTTTTTACATAATTTATGCATGTTTTTATGGTTTTTGTCAGTGAGAATGAAAAAACGGTATTTTTATCACTTGAAAAAACATGAATTTTCTCACTTTTATGGTTGTTTTCTTGGTCGGTTATGTGTGTTGGTCAAATTATTTGATGTTTTTCATTGATGTCAACAGCAATTCATGTCTGTTTTATGGTTTTTGTCAGTGAGAATGAAAAAACAGGAACTTTCTCACTTTGATGGATGTCAACATCAATTCATGTTCCTGTTTTATGGTTCGTTGTCAGTGAGAATGAAAAAACAGGAACTTTCTCACATTTATGGCTGTTAACAGCAATTTATGTTCCTGTTTTATGGTTCATTGTCAATGAGAATGTACATGCTCGATTCGAATTTTATAAGATTGTTTGGCGAACCTAAGTTGAGAACTTGTTTGAATTACTTATCAGTGGAATTATTTGTTAACGAATGGGTACTTAAAATAAATACCGAGTGTAATTGATCTGATGGGTAGAAGAAACTTTGATCTTTATTTATATACTTGGTTGGGAAATAATAGGTTCACGAAGGGGACTTAATCATATTAAATAACTTCCTTGTACTATATGTGCCGATCAAATGAGACATTGAATTAAATAATCAGCGGTGCAATTATTGATTCACGAAGGGTGAATTAAGAAAAATTATGGTTTCTTTAATCTTTATGCCTAAGGGATTTATTTATTATTGTTGTTTTGGACAAGTGCATGCTAGGGATGAATATCAAGGTGTCCTGGAATAGGAAACAGGAAGTACATGCATCCTTCTCAGCCAATCAGCGAGTCGGATACATCCTCCTTCTCAGCCAATCAGAGAGCTGGTTACATATGGTTTTCCCCGTTACATAACAATTCACCCTTGAGATTTCGTATATAACGGGCATGCAATGTGATTAAATTATCAGAAAGTATTGTGACACAATTGAAACAACAATGAATGTTATTGATGAACTTGAAGCCTTGGCAGCCACAATTAGCAATGTGAGTACATTTTCATTTTTTATTTTCGAAATAAAATTATTTTCCTTGGTCACCCTCTAGTATATTTAGGTAAGTACCTCCTCCCCCCCACAAACCAAACCACCATGCAATTTTTATACTCACTAGGAAACATAAAAAATGTTCTTTTTATTACCTAACACCCCTCCCACCCCCACTCTGTTTTTACAGGTATAATTCTTGATAATAGAAATATTTATCTTTTTTTCGATAAATTTATTCGTTCTGTAAGCCTATCAAAAAGTGACATTCAACTTCTGTCTATTCCCATAGCTATTAATAAACTGTTTCCATTTAAGCCACCATCGTCGCTTACTTGACTTAAAAACATTTTTCCGCAATGATTTAAACCGCTGACACCCCACAATTGCACTTCATGCTTGTTAATCGTTAACGTTAGTGACTTAACCAAAAGGTTTCAACGATAAAAAGGATTTGTTTTTCTCTTTCTCAAATTAAAGCAGTTTTAAGCAAAAAGAGATTACTGTTTATTAAGCCTGTGGATTCGTAACCTGTATTTCACGGAGAACTGATGAAACGTGTTTATTTCCAAAAATAATTACCAACAATATAGTTAGGACCTTGGTGAAGGGGGGGGGGGGTTTGAATGCCGCAATTATATCACCCTTATTTTAAAATTAAAACAAAGTGTTTGCATTAAACGTAATGGTAGGGTGGGATGTCTATTAAGAAGCCTTTTTTTAAATTAATTAAAATAGCATTTGATTTCTGAGTTTAGTATATTTCTATTTTATGCTTTACTGAAAATGCTGGCGTAGGGGGGGGGCGTTCTTAGAGAGAAATTCTTTTCTAGACAAAATTATGGTTCGTGTTGATGTTGATTCTAAATTTAATTATTTAAAAAAAAGGGGGACATTATTTCGATACTAACTTTTTTATCTTCTTTAAGGCACGGTTTAAAGAATTCCAGTCACCACCCCCCAGTAATAGAGTAAGGGCCAACAGTGTGGTCTCTATAAAGTCTACTGTCATGTAATACGGTCGCTTGCCAAAACCTTCTACAGCGTTATGGCTCGCCCAGGACACGTTTGATTGTAAACTCACTAGTGCCTTAATCATCGTCGTACCTCTAATCTCTGCCCTCGCAACGCTAGGCCAGGAAGTTACCCATTAACATGCTATGTCCGATCCGTCCAACACCCAAGCCCAGAGAGATTTTGAAAATGTAAGCATATTTTTCCTACCTATCATATAGAAATATCTACCAATTTCTTCCAACTTTTTTAGGCCTTTTCTACATGCACCATTTTCTAACACTGTGTAAAAGTATATCACAGCGGGATATTGAAAGATTTTTCTCCACAAAGGAAATATAATGTTATCCCCTTTTGAATCATGTCAAGTGCATGCATTCACTCTTTGCTAAATTAGATTAGTGAAGCCCAAAAAAAAAATGCATTTTAAATTGCTTTATTAGCGAATGGTTCACAGTGCCTCTACAATAAAAAAACAAAACAAAAAAACTTTATATCTGAATGAGTTGTGTATCATGAGAGGAGATGGCTATCCATTTCAAATTATGTTTTTTTTGTTTTTTTTTCCAGAGCAGATAAAGAGTATTAATATGAAATTTTATTTGGAGGGATTGTTTGAACAATATCAAATTGCCGTCTTCTATGTCATGCGATGTTTTAGACTGTAAATATCTTATACTAATATAAGATATGCTATGGGCCCACGAGAAGCGCCGCAGGCCGGGGAAGCGTCGTGGGAAGCAATGCGGGCCCGAGACGTGCCGTGGAAAGCGATGTGGGCCTCAGAAGCACCGCGGGAAGTGATGTCGGAAGCGCCGCAGTAAAGCACTGCGGAAAAAAAACAAAAAAAAAACAGTAGGGATTATTTGAAAACTGAAAATAAGCTATTTTTTTTAAAACAATCAACTTACCGACTTCTATGTAAAGCTGCGTGTTATATTGTAAATACCTTATATTAATTCTGATTTCATTTCATTTGAATTAACTAAATGCAACTATGCACATACTACTACTACTAATAAGCGCTGACTGTAAACAATAATCAAAATTTTAGGGGGTGATTTGAAAGTAGTAGGGGATGATTTGAACCCGTTGAAATAAGCTATTTTTTATTTATAGTCCAGATGACTATTGGTCTCTTATTCTTTATCTTTCCCCTCATCAGTCGGAGAAGGAGAGGAGCTCTCTAACAACATTTCACCATGGAGGGATATCTCTAATGTGCGACGAAATACCTGATAATATTGATGAGTATTTAAATGATTTTTTAAATGTAGATAATAGCACAGTTGAGCTGGGGGACTTGAGCCCAAATACACTACGGCTTTTGGAGGATTTTACAAACGAATTAACGGGGAACCCTTCTCCTCCCCCCGCCTCTGATGCCCTCCCGAGTCCACTTCAAACAACTGAAGTGGAGCATACCCCAGATAGGGTGGAACAACGGGGGGTAGAGTATAATATACAAGAGGGGGAGGGGGGTACAACTTCCCCTGATTTTCAATTGTCCAACACAATTTTAAATGCACTAGGTGTTTGCACTGCGACGTTTGGAGACCCTTTTACGACACTTATGCGGGGAAAATTTGTTTTTAACCACGTAGAAATTTTATACGACCCTGTAAATAAAAGTCGTGCAATTGGGGAAGATCCAATTCAATTTTGGAGGAGGGAATCACTTAAAGTCTCTATTGTTCTAAAAGTGTTCCATTTAAATGAGGGGACAAGCGAAGTTTATTATCATTATGTACATTCCGAGATGTGTTTGGTTTTTTCGAATTTAAAAAATTTTGAGGGTGTTTTCATGGATTGGGTAGATCAAATTATAACGCGTCTTGAGAACTTTAACGAAAAAGGTTGTGGGTCTCTAGTTCTTTTTGTTGAAAATTTAAGTTTAAATATTTGTAAATTTAATAAAGATTTTATTTTAAGAGGGGGAGCAGGTGGGCATGAAAGGGATACAGATTTAAATTATAATCCAGATCTAGTAGGTTTTCGCGGGGTCAAGAATATCTGTTTAGAAACAGGTCAAAAGTGTTTCAGGTATGCTTTCCTTATATTAGCATTTCAGCCTCTAGCAGATGACACTACCAACATGAATTTACACAAATGGGCTGAACATGGGAAGGACAGGTCTAATTTCCCTATGGTAGATTTTTTTGTTGAGAGTGGAAATACCCCGTAACACTCCGTACTATTGATGTTTTTGAAAGGGCTAATGCCCATTTAAATATCGGTATTACTGTGGTTCAGTATGAAACTGAATTTGAAGATGGGGTTCGCTCTAAAAAGAAGAGGGTGGTCTTCCCTGTAAGGGGCCCGTCAATTTATTTGGTCATGACACTGGGTTTGGTTGTTATACACACCCCCTAGTGACCCTGCCAATTCAATTGGCCATTTTAACCCTATTACAGACATCAGTAGAGTTCTGGCGGGTGGTAGGGATCTAGGAGTACGTTTCTACTGTCCAACATGCCTATCACAAGTCCGTAGTGACATGAAACTACGGAGTCACGTGAGGAACTGTATATGGCACTGCTATCAGACAATGGAAACGGTTTCTCGGGATAGGGCCACTCTACGATTCAAAAATATTCAAAACAAACTCCTCCAATGCGACAAAATATCTTTGGATTGTGAGGCTAAGCTGATGGAGTTGAATGATCCACAATTTCCAAATCGAGTCAAAGAACATCAGGCTATCGCAGTTTCCTATGCTCACGCGCACAGAGATAGTTCTAACTTCATGTAGTTGTGTCAAAGAGGTCACAAGGGAGCGGATAAGGAGTTTAGGGACCCTGCGTTAAAACCCCGGAGTATACAATTTCATGCCTCTTTTTCACGTCTTATTGATACCCCTAACCATATGTTTTTGTCTGCCGAGGATCATCTTTCAGGTACAGGTCAAAAAATATTCTGGTTTTGTAAGGGGGAGTTTGCAGAGGGGGATAAGGGGACTAAAGGGACAAGAGAGGGGAGGGGGAAAATCAGAGATCATAATCACTTGTGGCTGGAAATATCCTCGGGGGGTAGTAATTTTAGGGGGGTTGTGCATCAATCGTGTAACTTAAATGTTAGCCAACAGTCTTTTATTCCTCTTTTTATCCACAACTCTAATTATGATTAAAAATTTATTTTACCGGCACTGGCACGTATGCATAGGGAGGGAGGGGAGTAGATAGTCCATGGGTAAACAGTTCATTTACCTATAACATTAATCCCAAATCGGCCGAAAAGTTGTTGCTTCTCGAACTGAAATGGCAGGCAGTGGATAATGGGCATACGTGCTGGGATAAAATCAGGTTTTTAGATTCTTTTAGTTTTTTTTCCCAAGGCATTGAGTCAATTGATTCAAGTGCAGAAAAGCGACAATTTTGATAGCTTTCCTTTGCTTAAACAGCACTTTCCAGACAGTGAAATGTATGATCTGTTGACCTGCAAAGGTGTATACGCATATGATTATTACTGTTCTGGCGCTCGCTTAAGCGATGTGAAACTACCTCCAATTGAAGCTTTTTACAATTCACTGGCCAACAGTGAATGCACAGCCGAGGAGTATGAATTTGCCAAGAAGGTGTGGTCTAAGGGGAATTGTAAAAATGGGTGGGATTATTGTAGACTGTACTTGGCCAGTGAAGTTCTAACTCTGTTGGATATAGTCTTTAGGAAAACAGACCAGATCTATGCATAGTTTGGGTTTGATACAGTTGTCTTATTTTCCACACACCAGTTGGTGATGTATATAATTTTAAAAATTATTAGAAAGTAACTAGATCGAATCACTGACTCAAATCAACACCGTTTTGTAGTGTCTTCAGTGAGGAGAGGTTATATTTTTTATGGGGACCGCGTCTTGTCAACCGATCCGAGCGGAAATAGCAGCGGGGTATTAGCTAATATGGTGTCCTTGAACTTGTACCCGTTGTATCCCTTGGCAAAATCTCGCTGCTCTTTATCGCGTGCGGACGATCAATGGAGGGAGTCCTTCGGCGTGTTTCGCGACACTACCACCATTAAGGACAACGAATTATATAAAGGGCTCTTCCACGGAGGTGGGCACATTCTACTGGCGCTTCACGACTCCGTCAAAGATTTTGTTTTTCCCTGTATCAATCAGCCCGTGACCAGGGACTCGCTGAGCCCCTACAATCGATCGTTGGTTGAGGATATGGGGATACACTGGACTCCCTCCAGACAGAAACTGATTGCCGATTTGGACCCTAAGGAGAATATCGTTGTTCACCATGTGCTTTTGCACTGGATGGTGAGCAATGGTTTCAAGATCACCAAAATACATAGGGTCCTGCAGTTCAACCAGTGACCATACTTGAAAACGTTTATTGATACTTTTGTCGATAAACGCTCTAGGGCAAACTCAAAGGTGGATAAGGAAATATACAAGCTCATTTTAAATTCATCATTTGACAACATGTGGGAAAGCGATCTTAACATATGTCGCTTCAACGTCGGCACTCTAAAGTGCGCATGAATGATTGCCAAACACACTTTTACATCGTTCACGAGCATAAAAACGGACATGGTTCTTCTTCACAGGCGAAAGCGAAATGTAGTACTGAACATGAATATAGTAGGCGGTAGTTCAGTCCTGGAAATTTCCGAAAGGCTCTTGTTGTCGTTTTTTTACAATGTGTGCAAGGTGCAATGGCCATGGGAGGGAGAGGTTCAATATACTATGGGGATACAGATTCTCTGCTGTTAAAGGTAAATGGGACTGAAGATTTATTGGGTGATTTAGAAAAGGGGGAACACATCAGCTCGCGGATGGATTTCACCAACTAGAATCCATCCCTCTACCCCGAGTTGGTGAAACGTCAAGCCCCCAACCAAATATTAATGTTAAAATCAGAGACGGGGAGTGATTTGATATCCGGGGGGTGTTCCCGGGTCCTAAAGTTTATTGCGTTGAAACACACAGTGGGGATGAAAAGAAGGCGTGTAAAGGGGTGCCTACACATTTTGTAAAGAGCAATTTCAACATGAGCGTGTACAGAGACTGTGTAGAAAGTACCCTAGTGCCGAGAGCAGAAGTGCTTGCAATTCGCTCTCTACAGTATAGAAATTATACTGTCAGAGTGGAAAAAAATGCAATGTCGTGTATATCCGACAAAGTCTATGTGCTCGAGAATGGTGTGAGTGTCCTGCCTCATGGTCACTATCGTATTTCAGACCGAGTTGAATGCGTAGACTATCGCAATCAACTTGGTCTGGATAAACTAACCTAATCTGACTAACCAACTAACCACCACCACTGACCCAACTAACTAACCCATCCACTAACCTGTAGCAGTGCCGACAACTATTGTTTTCACCTCCGCGGCTCCTGGGGGGGCCCTTCCCGCAGCCGGCTCCCGGGGGGGGGGGTGGGGCCCGCCCACGGCCGGCCGTCGGCACCATGGCCCGGGGGGGGGACCCTTTTTTTAAATTCATAACGTTCAACTGTGCTAGTTCATGTTCCAAGTGTTTTTTTGTTGTTGTTGTATAGAAAGTGTTATTGTACAGAAAAGTGTTTAAAGACAATAAGTGCTGTAGATGGACAAAAGTGTTGTACAGAAAAGTGTTATTCATGTTGATGGACAAAAGTGTTTTTATTTATAAAGTGTTATCATTGTTCATGTTGAACAAATAGAATTTTCATGTTGACCCTGAAATTTTATCAGGCTTTTGTTGAATAAGTTTTATTTTTATCGTTGCAGTTTGTGTTGAACAAGTATTTGTTTTCATATTGTCGAAATAAATGCTACCATGAAATATTGTTTGTGTTGTTCTTGTTTTGATATAACAATGTGGAAAGTACTACTGAGTTACCGGGCGCGCAGGATCTAAAATTATCTGAAGCTCAACTGGTGTCAGCAACATTTATCTAATCATAACACACGACAGAATATGTCTGTGATATACCTACCTGGTAGGGAAAACAACACTTTTAGCTAGAATAATTCAAAATCGTGGATGCATATTTTTGGTGCTGCCGAAAAAAATCCAACGGTGCTTTGGCTGCGTGCAGGAGTGCTTCGATAGAATTAAACAAAATGCCAAAACTATACCAATATGAGTCATACGGTGACTTGATTTTTTCAGTATTATTGAATCGGAACCGTGGCTGATTATTGATGATTTGGCTGAATCTATAGAACAGTTCTCATAGGATATGTAGGAATTGCTCACTGTCTTTTCTCACCATGAACACATTTCCATTGCCCTGGTTCTACACAATCTGTTTCATCAGAGCAAATGCATGCGAACCCTTGCTTTCAATTGTACTATCTATATTATATATCGAGTCGTGAGTGATTCAATCGAACGTAAAACTATAAAAAAACACATATAACCAGGCGCCCCAAAAATTATGTTTTAAGCGTACACACAGGCGACTAGCAAGCCATATGGGTACATTTTGCTGGATCTTAATCAGAGTACGCCCGATGATCTACGTGTAGTCACCGACATTTTTGACAATGAAATTACAGTATATCTTCCGGTGAACAGTAGAAAAGGTTATTAGTTGCCATTATGACATTGAAGAAAATACGCGAACAACGGCATTTATTTTCCGTTTTAAGCATTTCAAAACCCTTGCTTAGAAAAGCTATACTTAAACATGGTGTTTACAATGATTTCATTAATCTAATATCTGAACTATGTTTAAATTTAACTGAGGGCAATGTTCAACTGGCAGAAGGTGTTAGACAACAGACAAAGCAACCTCGGTCCACTGTCCGTGCATTGGCTTTTAAAAACGTGGTTAACAAATTTAAAAGGGCACGGCTCCTTCTAGAAGGCGGTAGCTTTTTCACACTTTTACTGTCAATAATTGCAGGACTTGTAAACAGTTTTCTCTAGAGAATGGCAAAACACTAGAAATTGACACCATTTGAACTTGTTCTCTTGCCCTTCGAACATTTAGAAAACAAGCTAATCAAATTCATTAATAACGAGAATATTGCCAATGACAAAAACTGCTTGTACTTCAAGATTCATTGTGACGTATGGACAAACATAAACATTATGGTGAGAGACGCACCGCCGATACTTATAAGCAGGAAACATCTCTTCAAGATTCTGTACAATCAAAGGAGAAGGAATTGAATTCAATTGTATTGAAAATTGGAAACCTATTGCCACTGACCTATCGAGAACAGAGTAAAAGAGTATTATCATATCTCATGTTTGAAACTGGCGATCAAGTTAAAGTCGACAGCACAGAGAGACTAATTATAATTCAGGAAAAAAGTTGTAATCTAGTTGATTGAATTTGTGATATGGTGACGAATCGTAAAGGACTCTTATCCTTTGATAATAATCTATACACCTTTCTAAGTGTATCAAACTTTCCCAAAAGTCTTATTGGCAATAAGCAAATTCTTAAGAAACTAAGAGAATATAGTCCACCAACAACGCCAACACCATTTAGAAAAGAAGAAGAAGATTCAATATTCGAAAATACTAGCACTACTGATTTTACAACACCTGTGGCTGCTAGTCAAAAGCGAAGACGAATTGATTCACCCTCCAGTGTGCAAAAGGGGAGTGGACATTACACTACGTGTTTGCGATCAAAATGGATGAAGTTCTGAAAGGTGTCTATGAAAATATTGGTGAAGCGGGAAGTTTAAGTTCTCCCAAAATGATTTCTAAAGCTGTCTCCGGCACCACCACATTGAAAAATGCAAAAGAGTATCTAGAAAATGAACCGAGTTACACACTACATCGGAATCATAAGCTTCGTGGCAAACAATATCGACAAACTAAAGCCTTTTTCCCTCTGCATATAATGCAAATGGATCTTTTAACTTTAGACGCAGTTCAACTGCGTCACAATGCACCCTACAAATATATTCTGGTAGCAATCAGTGTCTTTAGTCGCTATGTCTATGCCACCCCACTACGATCAAAGAGTGGTGTTGAAGTTGCTCGGGCCATTGAAAGTATTCTCGAACAGGATTCATATAGCAAAATTCAATCGGATCGTGGTAGTGAATTTGTTAATCCTCCTTTGCAAAGGGTTCTTTTGAAATTTAATACATCACATTATACCAGTCAAAGTCCATTAGAGGCTGCATTGGCTCAACTATTGATAAGAATTATTCGTCTATTAATTTAAAGATATTGCATACTGCAAAATCCGTTGACTTTTATTCACGATTTAGATAAAATCATGCAGATATACAACCATTGACCTCATCGATCTCTGTCCAACTCTAGCCCTCGGGATGTTCACTACAGTGAAAATACGTTTGATGCTTTTCTAAAGCAATACTCCAATGACAATGAGAAGAAAAAGAAGAAGAAATTTAATGTTGGTGATACTGTTCGAATTAATAGAACCACCAATATTTTTGAAAAGGGGAATTATTTATGGAGCATCGAACTTTTTAAAGTGTCCAAAATCCTAGACACTGAGCACACAACGTATCGACTGCGAGACACCAAAGATGATGAGATTCTCGGTGGTGTTTATGAATATGAACTACAAAAAGTTAGAAACACTAGTGAAATTTATCAAATTGTAAAGATATTAAAGAGTCGTACTCGTAGGGGCAAGAAACAGTTGCTTGTTCGCTGGCTAGGATACAACTCGGATTTTGATTCTTGGGTCAGTGGTGAAGATATTAACAATGCCCAATGATTTCTATGTGACTTTCATGTCCAATGTTTCTGATCCTCTCTACAATGATCTGAATAAAACAAGTGATTTTTGGACGAAACTCTCCCCCACCATCAAATTCGACGGAAAGTATCAACTGGCTCTTGTCGACTGTATTCTCAAAAATACCTATGACATCCTGAGAAAAGATCATAAATATGAAATAAAAATTAGACACTATGATTGGCCCCTATGTTCTATGATTGGCCCCTATGAATTTGTTCTTGATCACCAGGTGATCAAGAACAAATTCAAAAAATCAATTGGTTGGACTATCCATATATTGAATTACCCTACGAGTAACTCACCTGTATGAATTATGTATGTTGTTCTATTAATAAAATAATTTTCACTTGTAAAAAAGGAGCTTTTCATTTCAACTAATCAAAGGAGGAGGGCAGGATCTACACTAGTTCACCACTTGACAGCGAAAAGGTTTTTGCATGCTATAGCATTTGTTACGTCATCTGTTTTAGGCCATGAAAACTAACCGGCAGATGTTCTATAACTATAGGTTTAATGTTCGCTTACCATTCACCTTCCTTCTCCACGTACACCTTCAGGTGTCTATCTATTTCGTATGCTGGCACATCTCGGGCCGTCTGTTCAAATGTCCCCATCCTATATGTTTTTGAGCGAAAAAACAGTCAAAAACATATTCATCACTGCAATATAAAATATCTTCAATATATTCCCGTAAACACTTCCTATTTGGAACTCTGTCAGTTAACACTAAGAACTGAATTGGGCGATCCCATAGCAATTTCAAAGGGTTTGGCTGTGATTACATGTCATTTTCGATCCATCGTTCAACAGCAAGATGTCTAATAGAAAAGTGGTATTCACTTGTCCTGATATTGACTGCTATGTTAATACTCTTGTCCCAAGACAACAGGGCAATGAAATGGGCTATTACAAGGGTCGCTCGTCAATGTCTGGCTACGATCTTGTTAGCTGGTTTGCTAAGCTGTTTTAGTCTCCACTGCCTCTGGCTAGAAAATATCTTGTATCGTCTGTAACTGATTTTGCGTCTTCTACACTGTATGAATGGGGCTCTGACGAGGATTTAAAACAAAAATGTTTCAAAAAATCTTAGGTCCAGCGCGCGAACCCTTGGCGAGAAATTAAAACAAAATGGTAAAGGTTTAAAAAGGTCAAGAAACAATGCATCACTCATCAGTCTCTACTCAGGACGGAGACAAAAGACATCATCCCCTTTGTCAAAGAAAAGAAGGAAAAAGCCGACACGTAGTGTAAACAGAAGTCCCAGGAAGAAAATTGTTAGATCGAAACTAGATTTCTTTTCCTAAGATGTCCTACCTACCGCATAAGGATTCTCAACCTTCTATCACCGCATCATTGAATCTATTCAATGCAGAAAATGTTGATGTCAGTGTCAAGCATGGATACTATGAACAATTTTATCCTCTACAACCCCTCTCCGATAATATCCACTTTCAAATTTATTCCAATTAAGACTACTTTATGGACATGTCTTCAACATTTATAGATTTACAAATGAAAGTCCGGAAATCCAACAATGCTATGCCAGTTCGGGCTAATGGAATATCCAAAGAAAATTTTAGATTATAAAATTTATTTAGTCAAATAAGTGTCTATATAAATGGTATACTGATGAGCACAAGCACCACAATCTCATACTATAAAACCTCCATACACCTCATTCTGATTACACCCAAGTCATACAAAGACTTGAGAGGCGCCTCCATCGGATATGAATATATTACTAATACTGATTGTACAGATGCACTTAAAAATGCTACAACTAGTGAATTACATCTAGTTGGAAAAATATATCATGAAATATTTAATATACCCCAATGGTTGCCACCCAATGTTAAAGTGGATATAAAATTGACGCTTGCACCATACGATTTCACATTGAGAAAAGAACTTGCTGCCAATCTCGATGTAAGTCTCTCCCTCACCTCAGCAATACTTCATGTACGCAAATAACAGGTTATGAGTTCTGTTGTTTTGGCCGTGGAAAAACTGAGAGCCATTCAAAATAATATTAAACCACTTGTTCCTCATACAATCATTAATCAACGTCATATTGCCACGGGCTCGCGCACCTTCACCGACTTATCCTTTATCAATGGTGAAATCCCCTCAAAACTCGCATTGACATTTGTAAAAAGCGCCAGTGCAATAGGATCGTGGACTGAATGCCCACATAAATTCGAGATGTTTGGACTTCCATCTCTTGTGTGTAAAGTAAACGGCATCCCACTCTACAATCTATCCTTTGATAAATCCTATAGAACATTGTACGAGTTGACCATGCAAACCCTAGATCATGATTCGCAACTATTTGAAAATGGTATAACCGAAGAAATGTTTGCTAAAACACTTGGTATCATTGTATTAGATTTGTCTGGCACACAGGATATGAGTATACGTACGGGGAGTGTGCGTTTCGAGTGTACATTTGCCGACCCATTGGTTGAGAGTATTGCACTAATCTCACTAAATCAATATGAAACCTATTGGGAAATCACTCCCGAAGGCAGTGTTCTACTAGACTTGGCGCCATGAACACCAGTCAAATAATCGATGTATTTAATATGGACCCCTACATGTCCCAATACAAATACTATTGTCTACCCTCAGACTTTCTTGGAACAATTCAAAGTGTCAACAATACCTTGATTATTGTTAATAGCAGTCCGTCGACTATGCTGACGGGTCATTGGCTGTGCATCTATCAAACAATGAAGACGATTGAATTTTTTGATCCTCTTGGTCTACCCTATACATTCTACACACCCCACATCAGAAACTATATTGAGAGCAGTGGGAAAACTATTATTCAAAATCGAAAGAGGGTGCAGGATCTAACGACTAAAAGCTGTGGCTTCCATGCACTACTATATTTTGTATTCTGATGTCGCGGCTATACTTACAAGCAGTTTCTCCACATCTATAGTGACAATCCCCGTCTGAACGACTTTCTAGTGGAAAATATCCTCTCAGACCTATACAGTATTGATTTCAGTGCCCAAAGAGAAAAGTGCTTTAAAACTGTGTGTGAATTTGTTTATTAATAAAATGCATATCTACAACAATGTCTTTAAATCTTTACTTTTAGATTTCTTCATTGGTGTATAGGCAACTGTGTCGCGAACCACTAATGCTGGTAAATAATTTGGATTCACTGTATATTGATCTTGATTGACGGCAAAGTCAGGGTCACATTTTCTGCAGTACAATGTAACTTCACTCTTGTCATATCTCTTTGTATAGTCTATGATGCTATTTGCATTCATATTATGAAATTCACGAGTTTCAATCCGTCTATTCGAAGCAATTTCACATACAGTGTTTTCAAGTGTTGAATCATATTCGGTAACTGCCAAATAAAAATCACTTGGCTTACATTCATAATGGGCAGTGTCATCACAACGATGACGTAGAAACCAAATTGTCTTGTTACACCAGCCGTTGAATCGTAGACCAGATTCCTCTTCCCAGAATAATTTAAATCCACAACGATACCAATCTCGTAGAAATAAACTAAAATCGCGTTTAGGATACTTTCCAATCATAGCAGGGTAAGTATTCTCCCACTGATCACATGTATCATAGTGGCAATTGGAGCATGGATGCCCTCTAGGATGCGATTCACATAACTTTTCAAGACATGAGTTACATCCTTTAATTTGTACTGTACATCCTCTATGTAATTTACAAGGATTACATAATTTACACTTTTCACTATAGTCATCAATAATTGTAAAATTCTCAGATTGAGTCCAACTGCCAAGAGTGTACAAGCATAATGGGCATATATAGAGCATTTTTTGGTTTCCAATGTCAACTCTCTCGCAGCTAAAACGAAACTGATCGTCCTCGCTCGATAAATTCAAATTGGAGGAAAGGGGAGAAGAGTAACTCTGTGACGTTACTTCTTTTGAATGACGGTGGATCCATCTACATTGAATGCGATGGCAATATTTCCAAAAGAATATCTACAATATGATTCCGCCCTGTTCCAATTAATATATCAATAAATTGAGTATAAGCATTTGAATCAAATTTTAAAAGTTTCATACAATAGTCCAATGGGGGAGAATCAGTTTTCATTATAATTTCAAGTGTTCCTTGAGAGAATATCCTGCGTTGAAGAGATAACTCGAGAAAATCATCATCCAAAATCAAATGTTTTTCCATAAACACTAGATTCGATCTAATTCTCTCTTTCTCAAATTTATTCATTTTTCAGTCCATGCACTCTGACTGCTGACTCTAGACTGACCCTGATTCGTTAGCTCTAACCAGAAAAGAAAGGGAACATTTTCGAAACAATTTTATTGAATAATTACAACAACATCAATAATACTATGCATGTACAATTAGCGATAGAGTTTATTGTCTTCGATATATTTCACCAAAGCAATTTACGCACATTGAAGTCTATTCACATCTGCTATATCAACTTTTGCAGCGAAACATAATTGATCTTCCATTTTAAATTTGCTCAAGGATATCACATATCTTGCATATACTGCATCCCATTCCAGACAAAGTCGCGATCCTTTCTTAATTTCCACCGCAATGTTTGATGCTCTTGTATCATTGCCATCTACTGCACTACCATCTTCTAATAGTGTAAACATTCCACTCATTATCACAAATATATATCTAAATGAGTAAAGTCCAAAATGTTCTT